>NC_065452.1:84546104-84856824 GCF_917563875.1 Diabrotica virgifera virgifera
CGTCGAACAAATTCACAGAGTGATCAACGTCATAAATAAAACATTTGAAGAAAAAAGTTACTGCTCTGCAGCATTCCTCGATGTTAGCCAGGCTTTTTATGAAGTTTGGCATTAAGGACTGTTGTATAAACTGAAAAAGAACTTACCAGAGGAACTATATACACTCTTGAAATCATATTTATCAGAAAGATACTTTCGAGTACAGCTTGAGTCAACATATACAAAATTATATCCCATCAGACCAGGGGTACCGCAAGGAAGCGTTCTGGGGCCACAACTGTATCTGGTTTACACAGCCCAGTTACCCACAAATCGTGATACAACGACCACCACCTTTGCGGACGATACTGCAATTCTAGCAATACACAAAAATCCTGTCGAAGCTGCTGCAAATCTCCAGAGAGTAATAAATCATGGGCACAAAATTGGAGAATTAAATTAAATGAACAAAAATCAAACCATATTGTTTTTACAAAATGTCACAGTGAATCACCTACAGTAAAAATACATACTAAAAACTAAAAACATGAAGTAAAACCCACTTCTATATAATTGGTATATTTATAAAAAATTTTAAAAATCCCAATGGATTGGAAAAATGTGTCCAATTCAGAACGTTTTCAGACCTATCAGTCCATCATCAGTGAGTTCAAATACTTTCTAAATAGTTCCAGAACCAAACAATGGTTGAAATTATAATTCAATCTACATTATGTTGTAGTAATATTTAACAGGCTAAACGCCGATGTTAAAAGATATAACTTCCGGGAACATGGTGAAACTCTACCAAGAAACTCGACCAACCATCTTAGGCCAACGTTGACTACCAAGTGAAGACTTGTATTCTTGGATTAAATTCTGCTGTGTATTATTTTCAAAAATGTTTTAATGTGTGAATCATTAAAGATATTGTTCTGTGATCCGAGCAGGTTGTTGCACTTGACTTTTTGGGGATTGCTACAAAGGTCGATTGCATCCATTGTCTGGGGATTGTGGCAGTCTGATATATTAGATTAAAGAGTTCAACCATTACATCAATACCATCTTCATCAATAAGTTTTAATAATTCGATGGGCACATCATCTGGTCCAGTAGCTTTACTCTCTTTCGTGTTTTTAATGGCATAGATGTCTTCTTCTGTTAATATTCGTAGTCCGGTATCCTCTGTGATTTCTAATGACAGTTCTCCTCTTGCATCATTAAATAGTTGTTGGATGTAATTGGTCCAGTGACACAATCTCTCCTTCACATCAGCAATGATTTAATTTAATATCGATATCCCCTTTATCATTTTTAAGGGTATTCGTTCTTGTGCTTTTTCTAGAACCTGTAATTTCGTTGATTTTTTTGTGTAAATTAAAGCTGTCATACTTTTTATCCAGGTCTTCTATTTCTTTGCATCTGTCGGAGACCCACCTCTCTTTTGCCTCTCGAAATTTTTTCTGATGCTTCTCTGAATTTCTTTGTAATTATTCGGGTCTTTTGTTTATGTTTTCTTCGTTCTTCCATCAGTTCAAGAATTTCTACTGTCATCCAAGGTTTTGTTTTTTCTCCAAGTGGTTTGAGGGTTTCTTTTCCAACTGACACTAAGGCATGTTGAATTTGCCCTATTTTTGGTCAACAGTCAGAGTTTCCGCACTATCTTCTTTGACTTTCCTTAAGTTCTCGTTTATTTTAAATTTCGTTTTCGCATATGTGTTGTCTTGTTTGAGCCGTCTTGTATCCATGATTTTATTTGAGCTAGGGCTCTTTACCTTCTTTAGTTTCACTTTCATCGACAAAACAACAGGGTTTTGATCGGAGGATATGTCCGCTCCTGGATAAGTTTTAGATGATATAGAATTTCTATATTTTCTGTTGACGATAATATAACCTATTTGATTTCTGACTATAGTCAGAATTTTAATATAATCTATGTGTGTATGCAGTAATTTAATATTAACCCTATAAAGATGAGTGACGCTGGTCACAATCTCTTCATGTCATTATTTCACAGATAAAATGTGCCTATTGTTATATATGTTATAAGAGATTGCCTAATAAACATTCAATAAATAAAAAAAAAGAATTATAACTTTTAAGTGAAATTCCTAGAGGTTGTCGAACTAAGTACATAACGGGGCTCAATGAAGAATCTAAACCCCTACTTAAAAGATATGAACAACTGTATGAAGGAGACCCTTTCTCGGAAGCAACAATACAGGCTGGGGAGGAAATGTTACATGCGATATCCGCCAACAGAACGGAAAAGTGGTACAAGCTGGTCACGAGTCCGGGCATGAAACAAAACAGCAGGCGTGCCTGGAAGCTGATTCGGCATCTTGCAACGATACCGCTGCGCCGGCAGTGCAGTCAACATGACAGAAGTCACACCCGATCAGATAGCCCATCGTCTTCTAATGAACGGTAAGACGACATCAAGAAAGAACAAGTTGAGAGCTCAACGGAATATCGACGAAGAAAGAGATGTTCTAAGTACTCTTTTTTTTTAGAGGAGATGAGATGCGTGATCCACCAAATGAATAATAATAAAGCGTCTGGCCTGGACCATATATGAACAAAACAAATAAAGAACTTTGGACTAAAAACCGTAGAGTGGCTGGTAAAAATGATGAATTACTACATTCGTACATTAAAAATCCCCAAAAATCTGGAGGAAAGCTAGAGTGGTAGCCCTCTTAAAACCAGGAAAGGATCCGGCCGATACAAAGAGTTTTAGACCTGTCTCTTTTTTGTGCCACCTTTTCATGGCATTTGAAAGAATTATACTGAACCGGATCGCTGAATATGTGGAGATTAAAATTATTCCAGAACAAGCGGGATTCAGACTCGGAAAGTGCTGCTGCAGTCAAATTCTTAATCTCACCGAACATGTTGAAGATGGTTTTGAACGGAAAAAAATAACAGGAGTAGCGTTGATAGACCTAACTGCCGCCTATGACACAGTTAACCATCAACGGCTACTCACAAAACTCTACGAAACTACAAAGTATTTCTGACTAACAAGGTTAGTGAAATGTTTCCTCCAGAATAGAAGCTTCTACGTAACGCCAAACACAGTCGGTGGAGGGACCAAAAAATTGGGCTATCACAGGGAAGTATCCTCGCGCCGATTCTATACAACATATACACCAACGACCAACCCATACACCAACAAACAAGGCAATTTATTTACGCTGATGATACAGTCGAAGTAAAACTGACAGATGCCCTGGGAGACTTAGCTCTATACTACGATAAAAATCATCTGAAACCCAATCTCACAAAAACCCAGGTATGTGTTTTCCACCTTAGAAACAAGCATGCCCGAAGACCGCTAGAGGTGGAATGGCGTCGTCAGATGCTGGAACACAACGACACGCCAAAATACCTTGGCGTCCGTCTGGATAGAACTTTTTCTTACCGATACCACTGTCAAGATGTCAAGAAGAAAGTAAATGCCAGAAATAATATCATCCGCAAGCTAACTAATACAAAATGGGGAGCACAACTACACACTCTCCGCACTTATGCCTTAGCTTAGCATTATGTTTTTCGGCTGCGACTCTGGAGCACCAGTATGGGCAATCTCTGCTCACGCAAATAACGTCGACGTGGTTCTAAATGAAACGGTTCGTATAATATCGGGTTGCCTGAAACCGACACCTATCGAAGAGGTATACCCCATAGCTGGGATTGCTCCACCGCCTATCAGGAGGAAGGCCACGTCAGAGGTAGAACAAAAAAAGCAGAAGACGGAACGAAGACCACCATAATATGACAACCAAACTCAGCCAAGCAGACTAAGGTCTCGGAGAAGCTTACTTAAAACATCAAGATCCATCCCCGAAGCGACAGAGACGCGCCGAATACACCTATTGCAAGCGTCACCTACCGCGACACATTTTCCTCCCTCAGAGGAAATGGCTGCTGGACACAATTTACCGTATCCGACTTGGAAAGCGACTAAGAACCGGCGCGTCACGTTGTGCTAGTAACCTGAAAAAATGGGGATACCAGGAGGACGATGCCTGCGACTGTGGCGCGGTTCAGACCAGCCGGCATCTACTATCATGCACAGAGATGAGAGAGACCTGCACAGAAGAAGACTTAATTATAGCAAATGACGGAGCCATCTATATAGCCAACAATTGGAAGTACCGAATTTAAAGTTGTTGGTGTTCCGGACACGGAAAGTAAGTAAGTACCTACTGAAATTGGGTAACTATTTTAGAGTAAGCACACATTTTTGAATAGAAATATGGTTTATTGCCAATGAAAATTTTAAAATTTGATGGAGAAAGCTTACAAAGAATCAGAAAAAAACAATAACAAATACAATTGACTGAAATTACATAAATGGTCAATAGGTATTATAAAATAAAAGATAATGAAATAAAACAAAAGCAATATATTGCAAAGTTTAAATAAAATGCAAATTGCATTATCAAACTTAGGAACTAATAAGATTAAGCTGCTGCATATGACACCCAAAATATAAATAAAAATAGGTACTTTACTTACTTGTACATAAAGGTACTTACTGTAATTTCTAGTTATTCATTAAGAAACTATACTAATGGTCTTTCAGATAGATAGACTTTGTCATTTTACGGAACTTGGGGAAATACGTTGCAAATTTTAATTTTAAAGGGAGATATTTGTATAGTCTTTTTGCAAAATATAATATATATTTCTTTACTAACTCAGTGGACGGGATCGGTAAATAGACATCAAAGATTGAATTTCTGGTGGAGTAATCATGATTAGGTCCTTCTTGAAAGACATGTAGGTGTTTACGAATTACGTAAACAGTTTGTAAAATATATAAAGAGGGAAGTATTTAAATTCCGTAATGGTTGAAGTAGCTTCTGCAATGTGTTGTTCTCCTGAGACCAAAGAGATATCGTATTGCTCTTTTTGTGATTTAAAAATAACATCGGATTGGGCAGCTGTACTAAAATCTCAAAAAGAAACACCATATCGAAGATGAGACCCGAACAAAAAAAAAATAGTATGTTATTTGCCCAATTGATTTCCGTAGAAACAGATTTTATTCCAGCTTTGGCTAGTTTCTCAGTGGCGGCCCGCCATAGAGCCATGGCACTACCTTCCTAACTATGCAGAAGCATATTTTTTATTTTTAAAATCATTTAATGTCTGTTAATTTTTTGTGTATATTTCTTTTTATCTTCATAAATTATATAAAATCTGGCAACTGTGCGCGTAGTACAATCGCTGCCACTTACAGCGGAGATTATTCGGCTGGAGAATCTTGAGCCAAGATTGGTACTGGCACGGCTGAAAAGAGAAAGATTTTACGAGCATCCTATATAAGTGACAGAGAAAGAGCTAAGTTTGATTATTTAGTATACCTTAAACGAGAATCTCGTGCCGGGCACGGCAAGGGTATCTATTTATTTTGAGTTTCTTTAAGTGCTGGCTTGTCGCTTTTGTTATGTCTATTTTCTGTTAGTTTTTGTATTTATAATATTATTATTAAAATTTTAGTGCATCATGATCCTGGGTGTAGTATAAATAATATTTTGATTATTTCTTAAGATTAATTTATTAGTTGACAGTGAATCAGATTAGTATCTTAAAAAACTCTTTTGGTGGTTTTTCTTTACAAATTTTATAAGGTTTTGTGGAGCTTTCAAGTTAACTTAAAGAGGTCACAACGAAAAAAAAAATCACAAAATAGCGCCATATTTAAGGAACTGGTCAATTTTAGCGCCGAATTAGACAACGACTTAAAGGTTCATAATATTTAAAGTTCCAGATCTTTCAAAGGTCTACCGTCTCCTGACATGTAGTTGCTTCTAATTTATTTATGTCGGAGAAGTTTTCTGCTTACAAGCGTCGGTTCCCCGAATCATTTTTTAATGAAACATGGAGACAATTTTAATTTTTAAATAAAACTCGGTTTAAAACTGAATTAGAAGTACTGTATTAGTGAGACGAATTAACCCGGCACCTGCCACGTGGCCTTGCAAGGCGTCAACTGCCACGTGGGGTTCTCACATCACCCCTTAAAAATTTTCTGTGATCTACTTGTTTAAAAAACAAAATAATGTGTTGAGTAACACTAGAATATAAAAAAACATAAAAAAACAAAAAAAATTTTGGCGGCTGTCCGAATTCTGGCACTACCTTCTTAACCCATTAACCGCCAAGCAAAGAAATACTGCGATAATATGTAATATATTTGATTAATTAGAGTAAAATAAACTTAAACATTCGTAAAAAAGTTGTTTTACACTTTGATAATCGCAGGTGTCACAACAACAAAATGGTTCGTTTTCGAACCTTTGGCGGAAATGAGGTATAAAAGTTGAAATACACAATTTTATTTTTTGTGAAAAGACTCAAAACATTTAGAGTGTAAATGGACCTGGAAGTTTTGATAAACAAAAATAGTATGGTTAGAACATTGCCTACACCTTCTTCAGCTTCTTTCTCAAAAACGAAGTCGAACGGCCCTTTATCTTTTTTAGAAATTATTTTAGATATTTCCAGTTTACAGTTTCCAATCCTGTATCTTGCACTGTGCCAGTTGCATAAATTCGACAAATCGACATATTGTCTAAAACACTACACAACCTCCCTTATGTAGCCCCCTCCCTCCCTACTCCTCCACCCTAGATTATAACAAAACGGAATACCAGAATACCCGTCTTTCTAAAGGTACATATCCACTACGTTCGTAATACTGGACCACCAAGGCACTGCCGCACGGTCGTTGGCGCACTGTTGCACGGTCCGGGAGCGCCAACCATCCACTATGTTCACGAACCTCTTGCACTCCGCGTTCCCTGCAACTGCTCCAATCGATACGGTATGCACTCCTCTACATATAATCCGACACAAATTGGAACGCCAAGGCTGAGCGCGCACTGTTGCACGGTCCGGGAGTGCCTACCATCCACTATGTTCACAAACCTCTTACGCGCCGCGCTCCCTGCAACTGCTTCCATCTACATGCATGCGCTCCTCTACATATAAACCACCACCTATTGGACCGTTGAGGCGGAGCGCACACTGTTGCATGGTCCAAGAGCGCCAACCATCCACTATGTTCACAAACTTCTTGCGCTCCGCGCTCCTTGCAACTGCTCCAATCGATACGGTATGCGCTCCCTTACATATAAACCGCCACAGATTGGAGCGCCGAGGCAGAGTGCGCACAATTGCACAGTCCGGGAGCGCCAAACGTGTCCACTATGTGGAGCAGTTGCAGGAGCTCGGAGCGCAAGCATAGTGGATACGTGTTTTTATACATAATAAAGAAATATCCCAACAAATTACTGCCTGTGCATCACCTTGAACTTATTCCTGATCAGACAGGATTACATGTCGACTTCCGCCAATGGTTCGTTATCGAACCATTATTTTCAAACACGAGATTTGAGGACTCAGAAATTTTTTTTTTTGTATTGTTATAACAATTGGTGTACAAATAGGTTAAAAAAATAATGTTTTAATTTATTTGGCCACAAAAGTGTTATGCGAATAAAATTACTACAGTAAAAATAAAGTTGTGTCAAAGGATTGAAAATGTCGGACATTTAGAAAATATTTTTGTGATGAAAGCATGAGTTTGGAAATTAAACAAAATTAAATTTAGTTACACTTATATCTTCTGGTTGCTTAAAAAATACAAAGATTTAAAAAAAATTAACGAATTGTCAAAAAAAATTCTACAAAAAAATGGTGCGTTTTCGCACCTTTGGCGCTAAATGGGTTAAAGTGGGACGAGCCGCCACTGTAGTTTCTTACTAAACAAATCGATATGAAGGGGCCATTTAATGTTGCTGTCAAAAAATACCAAGAAATTTTACAGAATCAACAGGACTGATCTGGCTCTTATTAAGAAGCAAGGGTTGAAGAGCTCCTTTATGAGATAATGCTCTTATATCTTATCAACTTTAAAAGAGAGTAAATTAGAGTCTGATCAGGTTTTTATTGCAAGTATCATAGATCAAACGGTAATAGTTGCATGAAAAGTTGAAATATTAGAGTTACTTCAAGTGATCTGGTATCATCAGCAAAAAGAAAAATTTTTCCATCGATTTTTAAAGTAGTGATGGTATTATAAAGATAAGGAAAACTAGAGGACCCAATACTAAACCTTGTGGGACCCCACATACAATGTTTTTGAGACAGTACCATTTGCTCTATTTAGTTGTTACATATTATCCAAGTAACATTGGAACCAATTCAAAGAAACACCCAGTGGCGTAGCTAGGGTGGGGCGGGGGGGGGGGCGGTCCGCCCCGGGTGTCACCCCTTCAGGGGTGACACCCGAGAGACCCGATCACAAAAGAATAAATCATTAATTTGTGACTTTACTCACGTATCAATCTAAAGTTCGATATTATTTTGTGAACACACGAAACCACAGTATAAATAGGGACACTAGAACTGCTCTGAGAAAAATTGGAAGTAAAATCGTAAAAAGAAGTAAAGAAGTAAGAAGTAAAAAAGGCGCATGGCGACCGCGCAAGGTTCCCAGTCGCTAGACCGCTAGAGTACCACTCTCGCATTGCTACGTACCGGTTAACTTCCGGTAGTACTTCTTGAGATCAAAGTGCCTACATAGAAGAAATTTTACTGTTCCTCTTTATACTGTTCCTCTTTATACTGTGACGAAACCGAGAGAAGTCGAGGTGTAAGAAGCATTTCTTGGATTTTTTTCCGTTAAATGGAAAAAAGCAGTTAATCTAAGTAACGAAATTCTCAAGAAGCTTGAAATTGATGGTGTAGAAATATTATGAAATACCGTTCACAGGGATACGATAATGCATCTGTTATGAGCGGCGTACATGGAGGAATACAAGCTATTATTAAAGCAAAAATCAAAAAGGCCATTTTCCTCGGATCTATTGATCATTTAATTAATTTATGTGGCCAGCACTCTTTTGCACAAAACACATCTTGTATAACATTTTCCAGAACTGAAGAAGCAATTTTTAAGTTTTTTATGTGTTTCCATTAGCTGCTAGGAAGTGCTTATTAAACACAGCAAAACATCTGTTAAGCGACTTTCCACAACGCGTTGGAGTTCTCAGTCACTGCGCACTATGCTGGCTGCAGTTAAAGTATTGGCAGAACATTTTTATAGTGTTGTTCCTTCAATTTACAAAGTCTCTCATCAACAAGAAAATTTATACACCAGAGGTGCCACACATAACCTTATGCCCGCTTTGTATAATTAAAGGCATTGATCAATCAGCGACCAAAATAGGGGTACTTCGTCTTTATATTGAAGAAAAACATAATCATATTATAAAATAAAGTAATACATATATTTTGCAACGACAAAATATGAAGACGACGACATTTCTACCTAAAAACTCTACACTTCGAGCCGAACTTCAAAAAGATAATATTATGTTGAAATGTTTTGACATTCAATGTTGAACTCGAAACCAGATCAGTCCATCCATATGGCTTTTTTGTTCGAGGCTGTGCAGACACACACTTTACTTTTCCACGAACAGTAAACAGTTGAAATTAGCTGTTTCAACATTTTGTGACTTTTACCATGAAGAGGTATCAGAAGAAGACCTCCTGCTAGAAATACCAAGGCTTAGAAGACTTTTACAAGCGGCCAATATTACAGTATCTAAATGGTTAGCTGTAGACTTTTTAAAATTCATGGTGGAATGCGATTTTATGGAATCTCTCCCAAACTTGGTCGCCTTAAACTTGTTTATGACCATTTTTGCATCGGTTGCTTCATGTGAGAGAAGTTTTGGGAAGCTAAAATCAATCAAGAATTACTTGCGAGAAACAATGACGTCAACAAGGCTTAATAACCTCGGTTTATTAACTATCGAACGGAGCAATTAATGTTAGGAGAATGGAGCGGTCAATGTTAGGAATAACAATGCGAGACAAAATCAAAAACGAAGAAATTAGCAGAAGAACAAAGGTGACTAACGTCATCGAAAGGATAGCCAGGTTGAAGTGGAGATGGGCAGGACACATAGCCAGAACGACAGATGGGCGATGGACGAAGAGGTTACTGGAATGGAGGTCAGGAGAAGACAAGAGAAGCGTCGGTCGACCGCCTACAAGATGGACTGACGACTTAAGAAAGCTAAAAAAACTGGATCAGAGCGGCGCAGGATAGATGGAGATGGAAACGAGGGGAGGAGGCCTATGTTCAGCAGTGGACTATTGAGGCTGGATGATGATGATTAACTATCGAACATGAAGCAACACAAAACATAAATATAGAAAATGTGATTTCAGAACTTTTCGCTAGTAAAGCTAAAAAATATTTTAATTCATTCACATAGTGTAAAACAAAAAAGTAAATAAACTATTATATAGAACTGCCGGGAACTAGAGAGTGGTAGCTCGAGATAGGGAGACATGCAGAAACTTAAGAGGCCTATGTTCAGCAGTGGACGATAGCGGTTAGACGACGACGATGATATACTATTTACTGCAGTTTCGTTAACTATAATTCTTAATTTTTTCATTATTCAAAACATACGGTTATCGGATTTTTAGGATTTGGGGTGACACCATCGATTACCGCCCCGGGTGTCACCCACCCTAGCTACGCCACTGGAAACACCTCGATTTCCGTAGAAATTCCGTAGAAAGTTTTTTTTATGAAAATGTGATTTACATAATTATAGTTACAAAATCAGTGGCAGTGTAAAGATTATTGTTTAGTGCTTGATAAACCTCATGTCGTACAGAAAACATGGCATGAGTGGTACATTTATTAGTTAAAAAGTAGAACTGGTTTTGCGATAAAATGTTTTCAAGGAGAAAGGACGTAAGTCGGGCTTTTATAAGTCTCTCATTAATTTTGGATAATCCCGGTAGTAAGGCAATAGATCTAAAGTTGCAGGCATTCGATTTTTCATGACCCGTATGAAGAGTAGTAATAATTGCTGTCTTTAGGCACTCGTAGGAATAACTACTTAGTGAGACAAGGACTTCCAATACATTTTCTGGGAGATTTTGTAACAAAAATAAGAAAACTTCTGTTGGAGTGAAAGTAAAAAGAAGAAAAGAACTAGATAACTAAATAGTTGGGGCTATTATGAAAATAAAAATGAAGGGGCTTCAGCGGTGAAGCCGCAGTAGAAAAAAATACTACTTTGCAGTAGTACTGAAGAAAGGGGGATTAGAAGGGATAGTAGGGATAGAAGTAGAAGTATGGAGAGACAGAGGCAAACTGAATAGAGTTGGCTAGCAAGAGATACAAGAGAACAACTTGACACTCAAGGATGGATACGGCTCGTTTGCATGCCTGTCGAAGAACAGTAGCTCTATGTAGATAGTAATGATGACTAAAAGGTGAAATAATAAAATAAGAATAAGGTACTGAAAAGGAATGAAGATGAATAATTTCTAAAGACGAAGAAGATAAATAAATCTAACAAATCATGGGCGCCATGAAAATGATCTTCGATCATTTTCCCAGGTATCTTATACTGCTGTCAAATATTAGATATATCAAACCTGTAATAATGAACATAAAGGAGTAATAAAATAATTGATATACAAAATAAGTAAATATTTATTAAAAATAACTACTAGATCTTTGACAATCTCTGAGTTACACAAAGTGCATATCATGTAACTCTAAAATGACATAAGTTATACAAAAAGTTATATTTGAGATAACTACAATAATGTTATCTATTACAAAATTATATAAATACCTCTTACATATAGGGTACAACTAACATGAGTCTTCTACCAAATGGTTATAGTACGCTTGCTACGTACAACTGAATTGAAACCGACGAAGATGAAAATAATGCAAATAAATATATATAAATAGGCATGAGCCTAACTAAGGGAAAATACTAAATGAATTAAGCAAAGTTAAATATACAATGAATGAAAGTTATAGAAATGAAGTTAAGATAAATACCGAAACGATGACCAAAATTACCCGAGCAAATGAAATAAAATAAAGTAACGACGAATTAACCGAACAAATGAAATAAAGCGAATAAATAAGAAAATATTTGGGAAACAAGCAAGTAATATTACAAAATAAATTTACCCGAAATACATAAACCAATATCAAAGCAATAATAAAGTATTAAAAATCTAATTGGTCTCATTGTCTGAATCTCATTGTATTTGTAAGGCAAGAGGCTACCTCAGAAGATCCAAGACCCCCTAGTGCTTCGTGTCATACAAAGTTTTGTGCTACGACTGGACATTTTTCTGTTAAACACTGACAAAATCAAAATATTAAATAACTACGGCAAATATATACGTAACCGGCAATAAGAAAATAACATATACATAATATGTTTTCTTTTAACTTCGGTAAAATTAAAAAATGTAATGAGTAATCAGATTATTGTAATCATGTAATGAGTAATCAGATGGAAGAATCGAACAACATCAAAAATAAACAAATGTATTTAGCTATCCAGTATCAAAATGACGTTTTTCAAACAAATACGAATTATAATAATAACGCTGTCTACAATTACAGCTTAATAAATTAGTGTCAATAAACGTTAACAGTCGATAACTGTTTTTGATGTATCACGAAATTCACTGTGAAATAACGTTATCACCTCTTAGATGTTTTTGACATGAAAAATTTTTTCACAATTGGTAGATAACGTTTAATGTATTTTGTAATCTGCTTCAGATAGAGATACAGGCTTTTGTTACTAAATGAAGTCGAAAACGGTGAACTCGATTATAGATATATCTCAATTTCAAAAAAAATGTAGATAACGTTGTTTGACACTAAACCCTCGTAATGTAAGAATAAGTAAGAAAGAAAAAGAATAAATGATGAACTCATAAGTTCTATGACACTATGATAAGTGATAGGAAAAAAAATGTGATAAGTGTTAGGAAAAAAAAATTGACGAGAACGGGCAACCAATTTTAATTAAAACTGCAGATTCATGCGCTCTCACATACGTGAAATTATTCAGGAAATGTTCCAAAATCTAAATAACAAAACTAATGCCTAAGGAAAGAAGTGGGAATATACTCAAATTAACAACTCATTTGTCTAAACACCTCAAATACTAAATTAAGGGATCTACTATGTATAGGGATGGTCTAAGCATTGATTTATAAACAAGTGCGCAAGATATTTATCCATGTTTATCCATCAACTATCAAAGTACAAACATACTATGAAGTAAAAGACCTAGTATGAACTAAATACTTCCCTATTAAATTGTAAAAAGAAACTGGAATACTTGGACTAATTACAGAAGAATGGTTAGGACATGCGACCGTCATTTCCTAACAAGAAATATTATAATGGTAAAACGTCTGCGTACTCTGCCATGAAAGACATAGATTACGAAGTCAGTCAAACAGCAGTGATCAGTTGCTGAGCAACAACCTCGAACCCACGCATTCACAAATCAGAGTATTGACAGACTATTCATAAGCAGAAATATGAAAGACTCAAGAATTCATACATACTTACATCAAAATTCCAAACTAATTCCAGAATCATACTGTATAGGAAATAAGGGTCTGAATTATTATAAAGTATTTAAGATAGGTATCTGAGACAATTGTTAGTAGAGTAACCAAATAACAAATTAAAAATCACAACATCTTTCCGATATGGCAAATCCAATAATAAGATATAAAAATAATAAAAATTAGTAAGTAATCAAATAGGTATTCAAAAATAATATAACACATAACCTGAGATATGGTAGTGTAACCTAGTTCCATCATAATATCCACATTCAACAAGAGTACTTGTATGAGCTTTCCTATCCAACTATATAAATATATAATAAGTTAACAACCCTACTAACTTAGGGGTTAGGTGTGCAAACCTAAACAAAAATACAAGTGAAGTTATTATTAATTGTGTAATGTGTAATCCTACTGACAGGATCAGCAATCAATAATATTGACTCATACTAATAATTAAAATGCATCATGTATAATACAAAAAAAAAACTTATACATAAAGTACTACATAATACTTAAACCAATAAGTAATAAATTCATAAATAAAGTCATCAACAACAAAGCCAAGGATGAAATCAAGCAATGTATGTAGGTACCTGCATTATCGGATGATAAAAAAATATCAGACTAAAATTTCTAACCATACTAAAGATTGAGCTAAGCTAAAGACAAACAGAAGAAGAGATTAGCTTGAACAACACTGTTAAGGTAATCTTCTTCTGAAGATTATTCTATAACTTAATAGAAAAAATAGTATCAATGTTTCCTAACTAATAACGAATTTATATTTGAATCTCAACCTAAAGTATCTGATTTATATAAGCATTATTTTATGGTACCCACACTGGTATAATATTACCAACATTAACAAAACTAGAAACTGAGATGGATAATGGAACTACTTTATCATACAATAATTATAATTGTTATGTTTAACACTACCAATTAAAGAAAAATAATTTGGATGACCATCTGTAATCATCCGAACCATGCGAATTCAACGTATCATGTATAGAAGCTAATGTTCTGGACTGATATTGCTTTGTGGTGTGTGCCTGTCTTACCAAACAACCCAAATACCAAAAATTACAAATATAAAATATAATCTAAAGTTTGTAAGACAAATATACATATGGAGAAAATATTAGCGACACACCAACAAATAAAAAATGCCAGCAAAAATATATAAATGAAATCAATAAAGTAAATAAAATACCTAAATACTGAAAATGATTTCTAGTTATGTATAAAATATAACCATACTAGAAAAAAAATGTATGCATCTAGTCAACGATTAATTGTACGTGCAAACATACTACCATTGGTAGAAGGAATAAAAATTTATACTAATAGAACATATCGTCAGTTATGTATACTCAATCTAAATACATAAATAAGTTTCCAATAAAAATACAAAATCCAAACTAAGATATGAGTTGTACCACTAAAACTAAAAATGAGGCATCGGAAATAAACTAATCAAAACCAAAAGCAGTATAAGTCTACCTGTTTAGTATTAATAAAAAATTTAAAGACAAGAATAAATCAGAAATAACATGAATACAAAGATATAAAAAAGGTAATAATACAGAAAATTCTAATAAAAGAAAATGAACTAACAGAACTACTGTCTTAAAACCATAAACGGTTGGCCCCACGTTGGGCGCCAATGTAACAAAAATAAGAAAACTTCTGTTGGAGTGAAAGTAAAAAGAAGAAAGAACTAGATAACTAAATAGTTGGGGCTATTATGAAAATAAAAATGAAGGGACTTCAGCGGTGAAGCCGCAGTAGGAATAAATACTACTTTGCAGTAGTACTGAAGAAAGGGGGATTAGAAGGGATAGTAGGGATAGAAGTAGAAGTATGGAGAGACAGAGGCAAACTGAATAGAGTTGGCTAGCAAGAGATACAAGAGAACAACTTGACACTCAAGGATGGATACGGCTCGTTTGCATGCCTGTCGAAGAACAGCAGCTCTATGTAGATAGTAATGATGACTAAACGGTGAAATAATAAAATAAGAATAAGGTACTGAAAAGGAATGAAGATGAATAATTTCTAAAGACGAACAAGATAAATAAATCTAACAAATCATGGGCGCCACGAAAATGATCTTCGATAATTTTCCCAGGTATTTTATACTGCTGTCAAATATTAGATATATCAAACCTGTAATAATGAACATAAAGGAGTAATAAAATAATTGATATACAAAATAAGTAAATATTTATTAAAAATAACTACTAGATCTTTGACAATCTCTGAGTTAAACAAAGTGCATATCATGTGACTCTAAAATGACATAAGTTATACAAAAAGTTATATTTGAGATAACTACAATAATGTTATCTATTACAAAATTATATAAATACCTCTTACATATAGGGTACAACTAACATGAGTCTTCTACCAAATGGTTATAGTACGCTTGCTACGTACAACTGAATTGAAACCGACGAAGATGAAAATAATGCAAATAAATATATATAAATAGGCATGAGCCTAACTAAGGGAAAATACTAAATGAATTAAGCAAAGTTAAATATACAATGAATGAAAGTTATAGAAATGAAGTTAAGATAAATACCGAAACGATGACCAAAATTACCCGAGCAAATGCAATAAAATAAAGTAACGACGAATTAACCGAACAAATGAAATAAAGCGAATAAATAAGAAAATATTTGGGAAACAAGCAAGTAATATTACAAAATAAATTTACCCGAAATACATAAACCAATATCAAAGCAATAATAAAGTATTAAAAATCTAATTTTCTCTAGGCTTATTCCTGTACACAAGAAGTTACCGTAGATACAAAGTTTGGGAACCAAATACAATAATATACAAATATGTCATATAAAAACAAAGGTACGCTAAATCTGAAAAAAATAATTAATAAACATAATGCATTACCAAAAGTCCGAAATATAGAACACAAAAGTTACTCAAATCACCAAACTGAGTGTTCCCAAACTAATCCATTCCTCAAATGTATAACCAAAAGGTTCCCAGAAAATGAGCACGAGGATAGTGTCAAACCATGCTTCCTGTAAGTACAGCTGTAGACAGAAAATGAAGCTGGAACGCTTCGCTTGCTCCCAGGTGACTGACTATGTAGCCGGAATAGGTTCCTCTCAGGTGGGTGAGGGTCTAGGATTTCTCATGTCGCTATATATTATTTCCCCAAAAGGCTAAAAAAATATTTCCCAGTCTTAGTTTCAATGCCAAGTCTAAGAAAAAGTCAAAGGAGAAAAAAGAGAAACTAAGAAGTGGTTTTTAATATAGATTTTAATGTAAAAAAGGGCCATTAACATACAAGAAAAACTTTCATTATTGGATAGTACATGACCAAATTTGACCTTCAGAGCGAAATATGTGACAATTTCAAATTACAGTAAAGAATAAATATGATTTCTTTAAAATAATTATAGGATACTTATTAGATGTTGCAATAAAATATACAGATATCAAAGATACCTACAGATAAATAGCTAAAAGTAGATCTGTAAATATGGGAAGGAATCAAAGATACTTAATTCACTAATAAATTTACTATGAATACTGAATTGGAAGAAATATTGTATTAGATGTAAAAATAATTTAACATGCAGTCATTAACCTCTGTATGTCAAAAAAAAATATATGGATTTAACTATTTACCGGATTGATTTTAGTGAGGTTCCATCGAAGTACTTCAATCCCTACTCCAGAAAACAAGGGGTATTTTTCTCTCACTGGTGAACTAAAAGGCTTTACTAACTAAAATTGAAATTATCAACCCGCCATTTCGGGTACTGCAGCTTACACAGCTGACCGACCTATTCCGGGCACAAAAGTCGAGTGTCGAGTGAGATCCGTTTCTCTGACAAGGTAAACGTCAAACTCTCTCAGAACACGAAATAATTCTCGATAGGTGGCGTACATAGTACGTTCCATCACCGAGGTATGACGTCACCTCAGTAGTCCTATACGAGAAATTAGAGAATTTAAATGAGAGACCGAGGGAAAATAATTATAAAAATAATTAAAGATCTAATCTCGTAACGTGAACCGTTACAATTTGAGAGATTTTTTATAGATAGTCCATCAGTACTACAGGAAGATTGGATTTCGATTCCATTGATTGTTTGGATCACTTCAGATTAGTGACTTTTATGTTAAACATTTCTATTAAATTAGTGCACTTCTTAGCTTTTGTTTGATTATTTCCTCATAGAGAAATATTATTAAATTGAAATTAAAATGAATTTATTGCTGACTAATCAGATATAATACCGGTATGCCTCTTTTTAAAATCCAAGCAAAATTTATGCATATAATATATAGATATACATAAGATATACATATAGTGCCCTCATAATGAGATCGCGTACGCTCATGGCTATCCTGGACTGCGCTAAATGACGTTCGTCTCCTATGACTAGGACCATTTTATGTGGAACAATGGCGAGCACGGTTCATTTAAATCGTTATTAAGTGCACATACTTGCTTTCCGGGTCCGGATGGTATCTCCTTTTACACATATCAGATAAGATCTTTCATTGTCCTTTCGTCACCTTTATGGACACTTGAGTCGACGAAAGATCTTTTCAATCATTCCTTTCCGAGAAGTAAAAAGTTATTGCCGAATATGTCTGAAGGTCTATCTACAGCCGTTCTTGATTTTAACTTTGTAGGAGATAATTCAGTTGGATTTTTAATTTTATAACAACAAATAAACTAATAAACACTGTAAAAATATAATATACAGGGGGTACAAATAACACAAAAATGTATACAAGAGATGTGGTTAAAAATGTGTAATAAAATATTCATGTTTACCAGAAATCCTTAATAAAGACATGGATCCTAGCATTTTGGTCAAAAGATGATTATAATATTAACATTAATTTAACGGTTTTTATACATCAAGAAGAATACACCAAGAACATTATTATTTAATCCAGATGTGTTATGTTTAAATGTACAAAATTTTGAGTGTTAATCAAATCAATGATTTAGTGAATAACATTGAAGTTTTTCTTTTAAAATTGAAAATAACCTAAGACTTTATAATTAATATACGTTACTTGCTCAGAGTATCGATTAGTTAGCCTAATAAACCATACTCTTAAGATTTTCCTAAGAATTTACAAAAATGCCGTTATAAAAGAAATCATGTATTTGCATGCTTCGCGCACTTAGAAAAGGCATTCGATAAAGTACAGCAGGAAAAATTAATGCAGATGCTAAAACATAAATATAGGGACGGATGACGAAGATATTCTTGTGTTGCTGTCCAATAATAAATATTCAGAATTCATATTCGATATTGAACAGAATTATTTTATCACCCAGTAGACCGCACGAATTTATTTATTTTATATTCACGCACGTAGATTAATCAGTTTAGATACAAATTGGTCAATTATCAACAATATAATTTGGAAATGTCACGAAACTGCTGACAAAAGTAGAATTATTTACCTTAATTAGATATACAAATCACGGGGGACTAGCGTCACCTATGACCCAATTTAAGCTTCTATAAAACTAGGCTCTTGGGCCTAGAAACAGGGTTCTCATTTAGTCTTCAGCTAATCGCGTATCATTTATCAGTTACAGTGTTCGGCGGTTCTCCCGGGATTGAAATATATCCTTGTGTTCGTCTATATCAATAAACGTATTTATCACTACTCACGTCTTTTACATCCTACGTAATTACACATGGTCCTTATCGAGAAAAAAAGGAGGCCTACAAGTACAGTCCACACCAATCGAAATCAGTAGCAAATAGACGACACTAGGCCCGGGAGAACAGAACCCGAGCGAAGCAGAAGCCGTATCCAGAAAACTACAGGCCAGAAGCCGTATCCAGAAAAATACAGGTCAGAAGCCGTATCCAGAAAAATACAGGTCAGAAGCCGTATCCAGAAAAATACAGGTCAGAAGCCATATCCAGAAAAATACAGGTCAGAAGCCGTATCCAGAAAAATAACGGTCAGAAGCCGTAACCAGAAAAATACAGGTCAGAAGCCGTATCCAGAAAAATACAGGTCAGAAGCCGTAACCAGAAAAATACAGGTCAGAAGCCGTATCCAGAAAAATACAGGTCAGAAGCCGTATCCAGAAAAATACAGGTCAGAAGCCGTATCCAGAAAAATAACGGTCAGAAGCCGTAACCAGAAAAATACAGGTCAGAAGCCGTATCCAGAAAAATACAGGTCAGAAGCCGTAACCAGAAAAATAACGGTCAGAAGCCGTAACCAGAAAAATACAGGTCAGAAGCCGTATCCAGAAAACTACAGGTCAGAAGCCGTAACCAGAAAACTACAGGCCAGAAGCCGTATCCAGAAAACTACAGGCCAGAAGCCGTACCCAGAAGAGTTACTGCAGATCCAGAAAGAAAACTGCAGGTCAGAGGGCATATCCAGGTGCGCATGCAGAGCCAGTCCAGAAACATAAAAAAGAAAAATAAAACCGTAAGTTTTTGAACAAATTAACATTTTTCCAACTATTTCGTATCGTATAACGCAATATTCTTTCTAATTTTAAACCGAATTATTCGACCTATACATATTTACAAAAATTTTAGTGCATTCTATACAATAGTTGCCATTCAAATAAATTTAAATATTTACTAACTATTTACTCTTTTATTTTTGTTAACTATATTTGCCTATATTTATTTATTGATTCTAACTATATTTGCCTTATATATTAACTATACTTTGACTATATAATAATAATAAACGGTTAGCCCTACAAATATTTACTACCTACCTATTTCTTTATGTTACATGTTGATAAAGAAAAAACATTATACCCTAATAATTTCATAGTGCTTGGTATTTCATTTACATAATTTTAGATCGCATTATTTTAAATACTCATCGTAATACAGAGGTTGTATTCTTATTATTCTATTTATAACTGTGCAACATAATACTTTGATTGACATTAACCCACATATAACACTGACCTACAGATAAATAAGCAAACCTCAGCAAGGTCTACAGAATTACTATTTACGATTCAGCAAAAGGTGAATCACAGTAAATTGAAAATATAAATAGTTACGAAAAAATACGGTAAAAACATTTATTACTGCATAAAATAGAAAGTACGTGGATTTAAACATGGAAGCGTTACAGAACAAGCAAGCTGAGCTTGGAGGAGAGATTTCTAAACAGGTGTCGTCTCTTAAGAGAGACCCTGGATCTCGCAAGAATCAACAATACATTAAAGAGCGTCAGGATAGATTAGAGGATTATTGGACAAGGTTTGGGCATAACCACGAGAAATTATTAGATAGCGGAGTAACGAAAGACAAGTACTTCGAAACAAAATACTACGAGCAGGTTTTTAAGACATATATTGAGGGAAAAACCCTATTGGAAGAATATGGAAGAATATTGAAAAGAGGAAAGACAACAAAAGGAAAGGAGATACAAATAAGAAAACAAAAAATCGAGGAATTATTACAAGAATATGAACAGGAGTTGCAGTACGATGAAGAACTGCAAGCAGAATTGAAAGAACACATGGAGAAAATAAACACACTCATCATAGAAGCAACAGTAAATGATGAGCTAGACGTTATAGACAGTGACGAAGTAGAGAGGATAGATCAGCTAAGGAGGAAGGTCAGGGAAACGATAAAGAAAATGCGGCCTGCAACGCAACGACCAGACAGCACACAGAGAAGAGAGGGAGTAACATTACCGCAGGTAAAAATCCCTGTGTATGAAGGAAGATATGAAACGTGGAGAACTTTCCACGATCTGTTTACAAAGGTAATACATGAAAACGAACAGTTGTCGAGAGCAGAGAAGATGCAGTACCTCAAAACACAAGTAAGAGGGGAAGCCCACAGGATGATACAACACTTGCACATAACCGAAGCCAACTACGAAGTGGCATGGAACATGTTAAAGGAAAGATATGAGAATCCGAGGATGATACTGTTTAAACTAATAGACAGGATGTTACTAGCACAGGAAGTAAAGGATTCTTCCGCTAGAGCACTGAAATCACTACATGACACCTTCCATGAGTGCCTGGAAGCCATAGGAGGGTTGGGAACAGACACGGAAGCGTGGAGCCCATTGATAGCGCGAATTAGCATAACAAAATGGGACAATGAGACAAGGAGACTATACGAAAACCACAGCGGAGACAGTAGAGAGATACCGACGTTCAAGTCAACACAAACGTTTCTACAGCGACGATTCCAAACACTGGAACTGCTGGAGTCAGAAAAGAGACAAGAGAAACAAGGAGGAACGGGTAAGAAAACAAGAATGGGTTGCGTGATATGCAACGAAGATCACGGAGTACCATACTGCAGAGAATTTCTGGAACTCAAGGTAAAAGACCGGAACAGGATAATACGAGAAAAAGAATGGTGTGCGAATTGTCTAGCACATAAGAAGGAGAAACAATGCTTTTCACAGGTTAGGTGCAAACACTGTGGCGGAGACCACCACCAAACGTTGCACTACGAAACAGGAAACACAGGCAACAGAAGAAACACAAATGAAACAAGAGGAGAACAAATACAGGAAAGAAATGGAAGAGAATCAAACAGTAGAAGAAACGGGTACCAATCGGACAGGTACAGAGGAGGAAATAATTATTCCAACAACGCCAGAGAACAAAATAACGGAAGACGAGACAATACGCAAGGGAACAATGGGCAAAGAAACAACAACACACAGCAAAGAGGACAGAACTCAGTTAACTGTGCAAGCCATAAGGAAGGTGAAGCATTACTAGCCACAGCAGTGGTACGCGTAAGGGATGCGAATGGAGAGCCTCACATAATGAGAGCATTGATCGACCAAGGGTCACAATGTGCATTTATAACGGAACAAGCGGCGACGGCGCTAGGAACAAAAAGGCAGCCAATACAGGCGACCATATCCGGAATAGGCTCGTCAGGGGAAAAGACAGCCAACTGGAGTATGAAACTATTGATCGGAAATCATTACCAAAGTGACTTCGAGATGGAAATAGAGGCACTGGTACTACCGAAAATAACAAGGGATTTACCGGAACAGGACATAGTCCTACAGGATTACAACGAGAAGAATGTGCTACTGGCAGACCCAAGATACTACAGGGTAGGAAAAATAGACTTATTGCTAGGAGTAAAAGAATATAGTTACATATTGACAGAAGGGATGCACAGAAGAAGTAATGGACTACTAAGTCAAAACACCAAACTAGGATGGATAATTTCGGGGATAGCGAAAGAAAGGGAGACTACTAAAGCAGAAGTATGCTGTATGATATCCAGACAAGAAATGGACATACAAATAAAGAAATTCTGGGAATAAGAAGAAGTGAATCAAGAAACAAGTTTATCAGTAGAAGAGCAAGAATGTGAAGAAATGTATCGTCAGACAGTAAAAAGAAAGGAAGAAGGTAGATACGAAGTGAGAATTCCGTTTAAGGAAGACGTCACAAAGTTAGGAGAATCTAAGCAGCAGGCATTCGCCAGATTGATGCAACTTGAAAGGACTTTCACAAAAGACAAACAGTTAGAAACGAATTACAGACAATTCATGGAAGATTATGAAAACCAAGGTCATATGGCAATAGCGGAAGTCCAGGGAGGAGGTTACTACCTACCTCATCATCCAGTGAGAAAGGAGGACAGCACTACAACAAAAATAAGAGCCGTGTTTGATGCATCAAGTAAAAGCTCATCAACAGTAAGCCTAAATGATATTATGCACACGGGGCCAAAATTACAACAGGATTTGACAGATATACTATTGAGATGGAGATCCCATAAGGTAGCATACTCAGCGGATCTGGAGAAAATGTTTAGACAGATCAGAATGGCAGAAGAAGACCAAATGTATCAAAAAATACTCTGGAGAAAGAACACAAAAGATCCAGTGCAAGAATATAAATTGAAGACGGTGACATACGGCACGGCCGCAGCACCATTTTTAGCATTAAGAACAATACAACAGTTACAAGAGGATGAAGGAGGGAATTTCCCTACAGCAGCGAAAATAATAAAAGAAAATATGTATGTAGACGATATATTAGGAGGAGCGGAGACGTTAAAAGAGGCAGAAGCAGCCCAAAAGGAACTAATACAAATTTTTAAGAAAGGTGGACTTACACTTAGAAAATGGTTGAGCAACGAAGAAAAAATAATGGAGAACGTACCGGAAGAAATGAGGAATGTAGACTCAAAAGCATTCAAGCAAGAAGAAATACGAAAGACGTTAGGAATACATTGGTCACCCAAAGAAGATACAATCAGATTCAAGATAGAAATAACGACGACAAAGAAAATAACGAAAAGACACATACTGTCAGAAGTAGCAAAACTATATGACCCATTAGGATGGATAGCACCAGTAGTAATTCAGGCGAAAATGTTCATACAAGAACTTTGGGAGCAAAAGACCAGTTGGGACAAAGAATTAACTAGCGCGCAACAAAGCCGGTGGAAAGCATATCAGGCACAATTAATAAATCTTGAGAGAATAACATTATCCAGGTGGAACAATTTAAATAAAACAAACAGAGTAGAACTACATGGATTCGCAGATGCGTCTCTGAAAGGATATGGAGCGGTTATTTACGCTAGGGTATTAGACCCGGAAATTAAAACAAATCTATTGATAGCAAAATCTAAAGTCGCACCATTGAAAGGGAAAACGACATTACCAAGATTGGAATTGTGTGCCGCGGTACTATTAGCAAATTTAATGAAGAAAACCCTACAAGCATTGAACAGGGAGAACATGGCAATATATGCATGGTCGGACTCAACAATAACCCTGGCTTGGATAAAGGGATCATCAAAAAGATGGAAAATGTTCGTCGCCAACAGAGTAGAGGAGATAAAAGGAGTTATAGCGCCAGAAAATTGGCATAAAGTGGATACGAAAGAAAACCCAGCGGACATCCTCTCACGTGGAAGTACCGCTTCAGAGTTATTAGAAGCAGAGTTATGGTGGAAGGGACCAACTTGGCTAACGAGTAAAAAAGCACTGAGGTTACCGGCAGAGGATATACCTGAAACAAATGAGGAGGAAGTCAAAACAAAAGTAACGACGCACATGGTAACGATAAAGGAAGACATATGCGAGAGATTCTCGAATTTAGAAAAAATGAGAAGAGTGGTATCATATTGTATGAGATTTGCAAACAACTGCAGAAAGAAGGACAAAACTCAAGGACAACTTACAGTCCGAGAATTAGAGGAAACATTGTTAAAAGTGATAAAACTCACACAAATTAACAACTTCAAGCTAGAAATAAATAAACTGGAAAAGAAACAGCAACTAGACAGGAAAAACAAATTAGCATCATTGGTACCGTTCCTGGATAAACAAGGGATTCTAAGGGTCACCGGAAGGCTAAGGCACACGAAGCTACAGTACGCGGAAAAACATCCTATAATTTTACCTAAGGACAGCGCATTAACAAAGTTAATTATATCGGACAGTCATACAAAAAATCTACATAGCGGACTACAACAGACATTACAATACATAAAGAGGAAATATTGGATAATAAACGGAAGAAGAACCGTGAAAAGTCAGTTAACTAAATGTATAAAGTGTAGGAGGTATAAAGGACAAGTAGCACAACAGTTAATGGGAGACCAGCCGGAGGACAGAGTGAACCCGAGTCATCCTTTCACGAATACAGGGATAGATTACGCCGGGCCGATAAAAATAAGTACTACGAAAGGCAGAGGACAAAGGAGTTATAAAGGATACATTGCAGTATTTGTGTGTCTGTCAACAAAGGCAGTACATCTTGAGGTAGTAAGTGATATGTCTACAGATGCATTTATTGCGGCGTTCAAAAGATTTACGGCACGCAGAGGACAGTGCGTCAACATTTACAGTGATAACGGAACCACATTCGTAGGAACGGCAAACTTACTAAAAAAAGAAAATCAAAACCTAGAGGACGAGATAAAACAAGGATTAATTGCACTAGGCACCCAGTGGCACGTCATACCTGCATATGCGCCACACTTCGGAGGATTGTGGGAAAGCGCCGTGCGAATAATGAAATATCATCTGAAAAGATTCATAGGGGAAACAGTACTGACATATGAAGAACTGAGTACGGTGCTAACACAAATAGAAGCCTGTATGAATTCGAGACCATTATGTGAATCATCAGAAGACCCAGAAGGAAAAATAGCCATCACACCAGCTCACTTCCTTATAGGGAAAGAAATTGTATCACCGAATCGGGAAGAAGAGCTCACGACGTACTTGAAGATGCCAGCAAGGTGGCGAATATTGGAAAAAATAAAAAGGGATTTCTGGAAGATTTGGAGGCAAGAGTACCTGCAATAGTTACAACAAAGGAATAAATGGCATAAAACACACCCAAACATAAAAAAAGAAGAAATAGTCATAATTAAGGAAGAGGATACACCTCCAGGTAGATGGCCACTAGCAAGGGTAATAGAAACACACCCTGGAGCGGAGGGATTAACCAGAGTAGTGTCAGTGAGAAAGGCTAACGGGAAAATAACAAAAAGACCTATACATAAGCTGATAAAATTAGAAGAAGAGAAACAGGAAAAACCAAAGAATTCATCAGGATCAAGATGGAAGAAAATATTAATCGCAATAATGTTTTTAACACTATTGAAACCCATGAATGCAGAACTGTATAAAATATATAATCCGGAACCAGGGTTATTTACTGAAGACCTTGGAGAGGTTTACATAGATCGAGGAACATTCCGAATAAAAGTGCTAATCGAAAAAGGAAGAGTTCAAAAGGAGCATCAACTGATAGGAAGTATGATACAAGGCATACGGGATCTGTGCCAAGAGACAAAAATCGTTAATTGTAAGGAGATAATAGGGAAGTTAGAGGAAGGACAAAGGAAGGCGGAGTCAATAAGTGAAGCGTTGACAGTAGAAATAAAAGGAAGAGAAAAAAGAGGAATATTAGGCACAATATTAACCTCCATATTTGGAGTGAACGACGAAGCCTATAGTGACATTGAGACACTAGACAAAAACCAGAGAGAATTAATAAAGGGGTCACAGCATCAGGCAAAGATAATGTTAGAGACAATAACGTCAATAAACCACACGGAGATGAGGATAAATGAACAGATGAACAAGTTTAACAAGGCACTATTCACAGGCCTACAAGAAATATCAAAAGGACTCAATGAAGTAGAAGACAAAGCATTAAGACTAGAAACCGAATATAGCACGTTACGAATACAAACCATAGCATTACAAGTTACGGAGTTCATAAACGAATATATTCAATTTTACGAGGGAATATTAAACCTGCACTACAACCACGGCCATTTCGTTGATATAATAAAGCCGGGTCAAATAACCAAGTTAATAGAAAGAGCGGGGAAGATACTACCACAAGGAGTGGAAATACGACGACAACCCATTATAGAAACAGAGGTCAGCCATGACGACAAGTATAAAAAGGTCATCGGCTACTTCATAGTGACAGGGAGAAATAATTACAGCATGCTCAAGATCACCGCGATACCACTTAAGGTCGAGGGGTCAGTGTTGCATTCGTTTGTCGCCCCAAGAAATCTACTGATTGTAGATTATAACACTCTCCACTACTTCGAATTGACCGCAGAAGATAAAGCAAGATGCTTACAGCTGGCACGGGCACAGATAGCGTGCTCTCCAACGGCCGTAATGAACATGGATACCAAACCAAACTGTATACTGGAAGAAATTTATGAGCGATCTAAGAATAGCACATGTTCAGTGGTTACCCGGGCAATACATCAAGCTCAGTGGAGTAAGATGGGTACACCCAACCTTTGGTTAATAATCACACCGATTCCGATACACCTGTCCATTATCTGTGATGGAAATCGGAACGAAAGAGTTCTGGAGCGAGTCTCATTTCTGAAACTCTCGCCCCGATGCATCGCCCAAACGAAAAACATTACATTACTCCCCACTAGCAGCGGGGTGGAGACAGCGATAACCAGCTACCTGAAGACTCCGATCACTCCTGTAGCGCAGTTGCTGACGATGCCAAGACATCTGTTAAATACGATTCAACCCACACACATTAACACACAAGGCGATGAATTCCGTACTATACTATTGGACGAAGAAAGTCTGGAGCAAGAAGTAGCGCATACGCCCTGGCGAAAGATACATGAGTCACATTGGACTTATTTAACGGCCACCGGGGTCATTACTTCGATTGTGGTGATTGGTCTGCTCATATTGTGGAGATACTGTCCTGGTATACGAAAATGTCGCTCAGGCAAAGCACTTAGGCAGACACCCGACCACGAGGTAACTTCTTTAGCTCGTAACCGGAAAGACGCCTCCCCGTCGACTTCCAAAGCCGACATCCCCCTCAACACCTTTTCATCTAGTAGTCCCAATTTTGATCTAAATATAGAGTCGGACGGTGAAAGCTAAGTTAACAGTTGGAAAAATATTGATTATTCTTAAACTACTTATTAATAAATTATGTATGTTGTTATATTGGAGATATGGTTGTTATATTTTATATTTATGTTATACTTGTAAACCTCGAACACTGATACTTGGGACAGCTTCCGGCGGGCAGTATGTCCAATAATAAATATTCAGAATTCATATTCGATATTGAACAGAATTATTTTATCACCCAGTAGACCGCACGAATTTATTTATTTTATATTCACGCACGTAGATTAATTAGTTTAGATACAAATTGGTCAATTATCAACAATATAATTTGGAAATGTCACGAAACTGCTGACAAAAGTAGAATTATTTACCTTAATTAGATATACAAATCACGGGGGACTAGCGTCACCTATGACCCAATTTAAGCTTCTATAAAACTAGGCTCTTGGGCCTAGAAACAGAGTTCTCATTCAGTCTTCAGCTAATCGCGTATCATTTATCAGTTACAGTGTTCGGCGGTTCTCCCGGGATTGAAATATATCCTTGTGTTCGTCTATATCAATAAACGTATTTATCGCTACTCACGTCTTTTACATCCTACGTATTTACACAGTTGCCCAAAATCGGTCTTGGTCTTGCAGTCTTGGTCTTGTTCTTGCGTTTTCGCAAGACCAAGACCAAGACCAAGACCAAGACCAAGACCAAGACCACCTAATTTTAGCAAGACCAAGACCATGACTTACCGTGCAAGACTTGAGCAAGAACAAGACTAAGCCTGCGAAACTCTTGCGTCTTGCAGTTAGAACTGAGGGTCGTTTTAGGGAGTATATAAGTTCGGCTATATTCTTAGATACTCTATGAGAAACAAAAAAAATTGTAACAAAAATTTTTAAAATTGGATTTATGCGCATTACGAACGATACCATAAACATACATAGTGAATCAAAATATCCATTAAAAGAACACTCGACACATTTGACATGTACTCAGAGGTCATTATTATAATGTAAAAATAAAATTTTTAGTCATACATGCTTTCTCAGCAGCAGTGGCGTAGCTAGCACCAGAGGGGCCCCGTATCAAAGATTTTCGCGGGGCCCTTTTCAAGAACTGATATAAGGTAGTGCTAGAAAATGTTCAATGGAACACCGTACTTATGTGAATGTGTACTCTTTTGTATGGTGTCGAAGGTTAGACTTTAACGGATACCCTTCTCAAAAAGCTGGAAGCCTTTGAAACCTTGGTGTATCGGAGGATCCTACGAAAAAGTTGGGTGGATAGAGTTCGTAAGGAAGTTGTTATACATCGGAGGGGAAAAATTACGGGAAGTCATCAGAACCGTTAAAACTCGCAAACTTGAATATTTTTTTGGCCATGTTATGAGGTGCTATGTGCTATCCGTATTATACTACGGGATGGAAGCGTGGACACTGAAGAAAATTGACGTGAGAAGACCGGAGACATTCGAGATGTGGATTTATCGAAGAGTGCTGAAGATCTCATCGGTAAATAGAACAACCAACGTAGGGGTAATGAGACAGACGAACGCATAAGGAAAGAGAAGTACTTCTAACAATTAAGAGAAGAAAACTGAGATATATGGGACATGTGATGAGAGGAGATAAATATCTAATACTCCAGTTCATTATGTAAAGAAAAATCCAGGAAAAAGATTTATAGGAAGCTGATAGCTGATTTAACTCATGGCTGAAGAATCTTAGGGGATGGTTTGGATGTAGTAACAACGAATTATTTAGAGCCTCACTCTCAAAAGTAAAAATCGCTTTGATGATTGCCAACCTTCGAAGCGGAGACGGCACCTAGAGAAGAATGCGCCACCCAAAGAGTTATAATATACTCGATTTAATAATAAAAGCAAAGGAGACGGAAAAAAAGGACCAGGTCGAAGAAAAACGTCATGGCTTAGAAACCTAAGCGAGTGGTTTGAGAAACTCCAGCTTCCATTTTCCGAGCTGCCGCCAACAAAATTACTATAGCCAATTTGATAGCCAACACTCTATAATCGAGCACGGCAGATGAAGATGAAGACATGTGTGACTAATTTTATTCCACTTTAAAATTCCTGAAATTCAAATACTCATCAGTACGAACTAACCAGCATCTGAAAGAATTACTAAGAAGTGCTGTCACCATTTATTCACTAATATTTAAAGAATTATCAAAAGAAGTAAAATAAATTTCTAATATTTAAATTTAGTACAAATAGGTTGTACTTTTATTTACACGTGTTCAATAAATATTCTGTACAAATTTCTGTAAAATATTTTTTAACACCTCTTTTGCATAACTTTTTAATACGAATTTAATGACTGCTTCTAAAAAATTTCAAATTTCTATCAAAGAATATCAAGGACCTTGGCCACCCCTGTTACGATACAGACGACAATTAGATAAGAATTATTGTTTCATTAGTAGATAGAGATCTAGTACTTACCATTGCAATCTAATAAATCACTTTGAGAATCTGGTTGATGGAAAAATGAAGAAATTTTGGGTATCTTCTTCAAAACTTCTCCCTTTTTTGTTTCATTTTTTTTTCGTCGCTCCACTCAGCTACTCTCTTTTTATTTCACTCATTTTTTTCACTTCACAATATTTTCAGAATTTAAAATTTAAACTTTCTGAATCGACTGCACAAATTGAACCTAATAAACTTAATAAACTCTAATAAACCAAACTCAAAAAATAGATTTGAAAACAAATTCAGTTTTTCAACAACACTTGTTATATATAAGCCAAAGGTGACTGGAAAATGAAAAAATGGACTAAACAATAAATACATTAAGTACACGAAAATATACCTAAAAACAATATACACACTGTTCCAAATCGTCAAAGATTAAGCGATAACAAAAATTGCAATTTGGCCATTTTACAGTGTGTCACCGCCAACGATGAATGAACAATGAAAAGTAACTTGAAAACAAAAACAAAGATTCTTTGTTGTTATGGAATACGGCGGCAAATGGATATACATAGATATTATGATTTACAATAAAATATTAAAAATAAAGAATCCATTACACGAAAATGTCGACATCCAAACAATACACTGTTTCAAAGCGTTTTATTAGGGAAATTGTAGAATATTTTGTTCAATTTTTTAAATGGAAGTTTTGTTTCGACATGCAAAGCCGAGCGTATAATTGATACGGCGGTAGCTATGCCTTTGCTCAGCAGCCGACTTCTTTGCTCTGAAATGAATAATTGTCCTGGTTTTGAGAATATATATATATATATATATATATATATATATATATATATATATATATATAAATATATATATATATATATATATATATATATATATATATAATATGAAAAAGAATTAAAATAAATTCGAAAGCTTGACAGTAAGTCAAAGAGTTTTCTTTGTCTTGTGGGCCAAAATCGACTGCATCCTCAAGAATCACTGCTTGATATTTGAATATACAGTCAAGAATACCATAATCTTATATATATATATATATATATATATATATATATATATATATATATATATATATATAAAACAAAATATGCACAAGATGGAATGCAACCATAGACACGTGTTTCTGACTTATTAGTCGTCATCAGTATGATATAGCTAAACAGGAGCAACTACTGATGACGACTAATAAGTCAGAAACACGTGTCTATGGTTGCATTCCATCTTGTGCATATTTTGTTTTTCATACTTATTGCGAGCCATGCCGATATTTATTAACTCGCGCTAACCTCTCCTTATATATATATATATATATATATATATATATATATATATATATATATATATATATATATATATATATATATATATATGGCTCACAAATGATAGGAAGCCCGCTACAACCTGCCGATGAATGGAAGCCCGCGGTTTACGGGGTAAGGGGATTGTAGCACTGTCTTATTCCTACAGTCTTACGAAGCCCACTCGTATAAACGCGTTCACAGTGTATATGGATTACGCATTATACGAAGCCCGACGATGTTGCCATGTTTTAATTTACGTTTAAATAATACGACTGTTCTACGAGATCCTTATATGTGTATATAAGTCGTCATATTGCCTGTTATAAGAAGCCCAATTCTATTCAGCAATCTATACGAAGCATTTTAGAAGAGTCAAGATAGAACGAAAAGATGCATTGTTTCGGAGCAATTCAAACAAGATTATCTTTTTCTAAAACTTTTTTTGTTAGTTTATATACATGTTAAAGTAAAAAAGTTCTACTCACAGATTTTGCCGCTAGTTGATTATTATTTGTTTAAACAATAACAATAATTGTTTTGTACAGTGTGTCCAATTAACACGTTGTCGGACACTGCGTCAAATGTATAAGCAAGTGTTGTGACACTATATGTATTTTGCAAAGTAGAATAGGGAAAAATTCAACGTATATAGACGTTGTGTCACATTACATCAATGGAAATTAGACGACTATAGACGTTCTGTTCGTCAACGTGAAAAGTTGTGCATGGTCTAAATTAAAAATAGAACCATCAGTTCATTTTTTTTAAGCCGTATACGAGATATTATGTCAAAAAATATGAATTTTACTCAAGAGTAAAGTAGCTTTATTATTCAAAATATTAAAAATTGTTGTAATGAAAAGTTGTTTGGAATTAAGAACTATATTCTAATATTCCACTTCATCTTTCTAATTAAAAAAAAGTTGAATTTTTTTTAATTATGGATATACAACATTATTTTCAGTTATTTCAATTATGATAACTATTTTATTATCCAGTGATCCAGTAAGGATCTGTGAAAAAACGTCTATTTTTGGATGTGAAAGGTGGCATTCGAATTTTTGCAGATAAAGTAAGGTGATAACTTCGTTAATAATAATTTACTTATGCTCCTTCTCAAATATGGCCGGAACATTAATAAAAAAAAATAAAATATTTAAAAATTCGAAAAACGTCGATTTTTTTCTGTTTCTTTGCTTATAACTTTAAAACCATTCGTTTTGGAACAAAGTCGTAGAGAAATAAAATAAAGATAATTGAATTTTGTATGATATCCGACTGGTCAAGAATGTCTTAACTTATTACCTTTTCTGCAATATAGCAATAAATACAAAATAAGGGGGCAAAATATGCCTGTTGTTATTCAATGTTTTTAACCACTTCGGTGGTACTTAGAACCTTAGTAATTCGCTTAGGAAATTCTTTGTAACATACTTAAACTGTGTACCAAATTTCATTAAAATCAACCTAATAGATTTTGCATAATAAATTTTCAATTTAAATGTTTTTAAAAAAGTTCAAATTTTTAAAAATCTTTCTGAACAAAAAGTAGACCATTTAGAAGTTGTCTAATTTTTTTACATATAAAGAGGTGCTTTACCTATCTAATACACTTTACAGAATTAAAATCGGATTATTTAAGGGGCCTCAGCAATGTTTTAAACTTATAAATAATTTTTTGGCTTATAAACAAATAGCTTTGTTTAATAATAAAAAATTAATTTTTAGCAATGCAAATAATTAAAACCGGTATAATTTGATTTATACTTTCAAATTCTGTCAGCAGAATTGCTATTTTATTTTTTAATCAAAAGTTATTCGCGTTCAAAAATTGCACTTTTTCGATTTTTTGAAAGTTCCACTGCGTTTATCTCGAAAACTATGCATCCTACGAAAAAACTTGTAAGAACATTTTTTGCTTAGACTTACCCAAGCAATATAAAAAAGTGTTTTATTTTGCGAAAAATCGATGTTATGTAATTCCTCAAGTTGTTTGTTTATAACAATTTTATTGATATCCGGATCAACTGTTACCCAAAAAAATCGTGTTCCACGGGTCAAAAAATACATAAAAATCTTGGGTAAGTGCATCTAAATAAAGGAGCCCGCAGCACCCCCTCCTGGCCACAGGACTAATTTGTTTATAAGCCAAAAAATTGTTTATAACTTTAAAACATTGCTGAGGCTGCTTAAACAATCCGATTTCAATTCTGTAAAGTACATTGGATAGGTGGAGTGCTTCTTTATGTGTAAAAAAATTGACAAATCTTTGTATACACTAGTTTTTGTTGTGCAAGATTTTAAAAAATTTTAATTTTTTAAAAAAAGTTTAGATTGCAAAATTATTATTCAAAATCTAGTAAGTCAATTTTAATGAAATTTGGTGTACGGTTTTAGCACATTACAAAAATTTTCTAAGCGAATTAGGAAGGTTCCAAGTGTAACCTAAGTGATGGAAAATAATTGAATAATAACAGGCTTGTTTTGCCCCCTTATTTTATATTTATTGCTATTTTGCAGCAAGGGTGATTAATTAAGAGACTTTTAACCAATCGCATCTGATAGAAAATTTAATTACCTTTGTTTTATTCCTATACGACTTTGTTCCAGAATGAATCGTTTTAAAGTTATAAGCAAAAAAATTAGAAAAAAAAACGAAATTTTTTGAAATTTTTAAATATTTCATTTTTTTTTATTAATGTTCCGGGCATATTTGAGACGGAGCATTAATCAATTATTAATAACGAAGTTATCACCTAACTTTATTCGCAAAAATCTGAATGCCACCTCTCACATCCATCTAAAAACAGATCCTTATTGGTCTATTATTAATTATACGAAAAAAAGTTATCCTTTGTAAAAAGTTCTGCATGGCCAAAGACCTTAAATACAACCATCTTATATCAATTTTGATTAATTTTATACGAGGTATGTCAAAAAAGATAAATTTCGATCAAGAATAAAGTACCTTTATAGTTCAGAATATTTCAATGAGAAGGATGGAATATTGGAAGATGGTTTTTAGTGTTGTTCTGAAGCTATTTTCTTGTGGCATTTTTATAATTATTTTGATTGGGAAATAAGCCACAATTAAATTGAAAAAATAATTTTATTAACGTTTCGACGCCCAAATCGGATGTCATTGTCAAAATACAAAATATTACCGAGTAAATATTAGTAATATTTTATATTTTGACAACGACATCCGATTTGGGCGTCCAAACGCGAATAAAATTATTTTTTCAATTTAATTGTGGCTTATTTCCCAACCAAAGATAGATTCCCAACCTAGCGACCCGGCATTGGTCGCTAGGTAGATTGTTACGCGAGTGGTCGCGCGTGAGATTTTCTCTCACATATCCAAATTTTACCTTTTTTTACAAAATAAAGTTTTTAAAACAGTTTTTAAACTTTTTTTATTAACTAATAATAAGAAAAAAAAATGTAACATAATATAGATAATAATATAATAAAATAAAAAGAAATAATCGGAATTAAACCAATATTAATCAATCTCCGTATCTTGATAATTTACGGCACAGCACACAAATATAACAAGAATGCTCTGGAAAAATTGATTGATGACAATTACAATTTTTTTTACATTATTTTAGGTTTTAAGTGCCAAAATAAAATTAATTTTTATGTACAGTTCGTAACGCGGGTGGTCGCTTGATGAGAGAATGTCTCACTTGAAGCGCGCTGACTCAACAATTGGGTGATATTAGGTCAACTGAGTCACTATCTAAGCGGACGATTCTATTAGATTGTCGAGGGAGGATAGTTAGGAGACTAGAAGGAACTACAGATCTTATAATTTCCCAGAAAAAAAATTCTGTGCAATTTTCTGAAACCGTGAGAGAAAATCTCATATAGCGACCACTGGCGGGTTAATTATGGTTTTTAGTTCTAAACAACTTTACATAAGCACAATTTTCAATATTGTGAAAAATAAGGGTATATTATTTAAGTACTCTTGGGAAAATTCATATTTTTTTTATATACCTCGTATAAAATTGACAAAATTTGATATTAGACGGTTGTATTTCAGGTTTTAGACCCTGTAGAACATTTTATAAAGAATAACTGTTTTTCGTAAAATGAATAATAAAAGAGTTTTCCACCTACCTCTACCGAAAGTATACTTTTCCGGACCTGATTGTAGGGAGCAAAGTTGTACTTTTCCTCCCTAGGGAAGAAAAGTAAAAGTGACATCATGGTATTTCATTCATAAAAATATAACTTATTGACGCCCTGTACAATATCTATTTTCTATTACGTAAGTTTGTATACATTTTAACGTTTATTTATAAAACACTCTGTATTTCACAGAATGGTAAAAAACTGTAAATTGTTATTTTGATTTAACAATGTTTACATTTTTATTTTGACTTATATTTGACAGTTGACAGTTATATTGTACGTACTTATTAGTTTTAGTTCTAATAAATTTTGTTGGTTAGTTACACAAATAAATTAAGTAAAAATGAAAAAATGACTTGATATTTGAGGAAGGTGGAAAAACCATATGTATAACATGGGAGTAAAGTGCCTTTTCCTCCCTTGAATGATTACTGCCCTCCGCTACGCGTCGGGCAGTAAACTTCATTCTCGGGAGGAAAAGAAGCACTTTCCTCCCTTGTTATACAAATATCTATATGTATCATAATTGAAATAAACAACTAAAAATAATGTTGATTAGAAAAATTTTCAAATTTTTTTTTCCATTAGAAGGATGAAATTGCATATCAGAATATAGTTCTTAATTCCAAACAATCATGTTAAATTATATAATTTAAAATAATTTTAAAAATATCGTTGAATTTTGTTTCTATTTTGTTTTTGATTATGCTGAATCCGAATATGGCATTACAATTTGAAAATGCTTATAAAGAAGCTCTTCTACACTATGTCTGCGTAGCAAGGAACCATATTTGAAACATTTTTATTACAAATTTTACGAAAAAAAGTTTATTCTTCATAAATTGCTCTGCATAGTCTAAAATCTAAAACCCAATCATCAGATATCAAGTTTTATCAATTTTATACGAGGTATGTCAAAAATACGAATTTTGTTAAAGAGTAAAGTACCTTTATATTCCAGAATATCAAAATATGGGTATTATAAAAAGTTGTTGGGAATTAAAAACTATGTTTTATTATAATTACATCATTATAATTGAAAAAAAAATTCAATGTTTTCTCAAATTACGGATACCCATCATCATTATTTTATTTGAATTATTTCAACTATTTTATTATTAATTTTACGAAAAAAAGTTATTCTTCATAAAATACTCTATTCTGGTCTAAAGTCCAAAAAACAACCATCAGATATCAAACAAATATGACTTTTGCTTAACAGTTCAGTATGGTTTGTTCAACAGTAAATGGTTGAGTTCAATTAGTGCGGTCGTAAATATTATTAAATTTATCTGACCTGGCCCATTGTTAAGACCCACCCGGAGCGATAAGCAACCGAGGTAGACAGAGTTGGTCTTTTGACAATTAACACTGACTAGACGGTAATCCCATAATAAAGCAAAGAAATTGTACCAGAAAACATATTTAAATTTTACCTGAAACCGGACCTTTTATACTATTATCGGTTATTCCAGGATGTTTATAGTGGTAACTAATTGAACTCGACCATTTACTGTTAAACATACCATACCTTTATAGTTCACAATATCTCATTTAGAAGAATGTAATTAAACAGTGAAACATATTTTGTAATTCCAACCAACTTTTTTTAATAACAATTTTCGATATTATGAAATCTAAAGGTACTTTACTCTTGAGTGAAATTCATATTTTTTTACATACCTCGTATGTCAAAATGTAAAATCGTATGTAAAACCTCGTATGTAAAATTAATAAAATTTGATATTTGATGGTTGCATCTGAGATCATATACGATGCAGAGTATTTTATAAAGAATAACTTTTTTCGAAAAACTGGTAATAAAAAAGTTATTAATAGGTTCGAAGTTACGCAGACATAATGTTTAAGAGCTAAAAATATTTTTTTGTTGAAAATTTATTATTGTTCAAGCTTATTATTAAATTTATTTTAGGTAAGTTTTAGAGAAAACATTTTTGATCACTTTTTATAAACAATTTTTTAGTTGGTAATTTTCGGTTTTTGTATTAGGTACATTTTTGTTATCTTTCTTAATTTTTGTCAAAAAGGAATAGTTTCATTCATAGTTTCATAGTTTCATTTCTAAAATAAAATTATTGAGTAAATTTTAAAAATACATCAAATGCTTTAAAAAATCACCTATAAAATTGTAAAAAATCTTTTCAAACTTGAGTAATACCGTTTTAAAGTGCTGGTAATTCTGTAAAATACGTTTTTCCTTAAAACTTACGTAAAAGTTTTCAAAAATTGCATTTTTGCGTCATATCATTTGAATTAAATTTTTGGCATTTTTTTGAATGAAACATTGTTTAGTAAGATGTTTGAAAGGTTTTTTTTTTTTTTTTTTTTTTTTTTTTTTTATTTAATGTTGTAATATTTACAATCTGTCCTCAACTGAGAACAATAGGTAAATTATTTGACAAAAATTGAAAATTTTGACCTGTAGAGGGAGATCCAGTGATCACCCTCTTTACATAAATTAAATTAAAACAAATTAAAATAAGCTTAGTTATCACAGATTATTCGATGTTGTTCTGAAGCTATTTTCTTGTGGCATTTTACAATTTTAACTATTTAGAATGGGAAATAAGCCACAATATTATTAAAAAATGATTTTTATTAACGTTTCGACGCCCAATTCGGGTGCCGTTGTCAAAATACAAAATACTATTAATATAAACAAAAATGTTGTTGCTTAGTAAAAAAATTCTTCTAATAATTTATTTAATTTGACTCATTTATATCGGCAATTCAGATACATATGATACATTTTAAAGTAGAAGACTTTAAAATGATATTGCCAATATTTATGAGTTGCGTTCCTGGGACGACTTTACTGAAAGATAGTTCATTCGATTACATGAAATCAAGTTTTTTAATAATATTGTGGCTTATTTCCCATTCTAAATAGTTAAAACAGATTATTCGAATCTTCTTGCTAGATCCACTACTTTGAATCTCTTCAGGCGTCGTACATCATTGTGGTCATCAGTAAGGTTGCTGGCTAACTCATTTGGATGAGATTCTAGTCTCTTGGAATATTTTTTGTAATATTCCGTTATTACTGTTTTTATGGATGGCACATTGAGGTCTTGCTCTATCACATAGTTTGGCACGTACCAAGGGGCATTCAGCATTGTTCTAAGGACTTTGTTCTGGAATCTCTGCAATATTTCTAGGTTAGTTTGACTGGCTGTCCCCCAAAGTTGGATACCATAGGTCCACACTGGTTTTAATATAGTTTTATATATCAGCAGTTTGTTTTCAAGTGATAGTTGAGATTTACGACCGATGATCCAGTACATTTCTCGAAATTTTATTCCTAGTTGTTTTCTTTTTGTAAAAATGTGTTTTTGCCAAGTTAATCTCCTATCAAGATGGATTCCTAGGTACTTGACAGTATCGGTTTGTGGGAGTTGAGTTTCATTTAGTGTTACAGATAGACATGTTTGTCTTCTCATGGTGAAGGTTACATGGATGGATTTACTCTCATTCGCCTTTATCTTCCATTTTTTAAGCCATATTTGTATATTATTAAGGTCTTTCTGAAGGGTTCTGGATGCTGTATTTGGATCATGGTGAGAGGCTAGTACAGCAGTGTCATCAGCAAAAGTTGCACACGTTGTTTTGTTACTTGTGGGTAGGTCAGCAGTGTAGAGCAAGTACAATATCGGTCCCAAGACACTTCCTTGTGGTACTCCGGCTTTTATTGGTCTTAGGCTTGTGTATTCATTATCCTGCTTGACTAGGAAATGTTGGTTGGAAATATAGCTTTTTAGGATTTGATAAAAAGGATGAGGAAAGTTTTTCTTTAGTTTAAAGAGCATACCAGCATGCCATACCTTGTCGAAGGCCTGACCAATGTCCAGGAATGCAGCAGAACAATACCTTTTATTTTCTAGATCACTTCTGATGTGTTTTACCAGTTTGAAAGGTAAGTTGTGCAAATTTGAGAGCTTTATAAGAAAAATTTTATTAGTTACACATTTTTAAATAATGTTTAAACAAAATTTAGCCCACACCGTACTTATGCCCATACATTTTATTTCTTTTTATTATAACCATAAGATAGCTTAATTGTTCTTCTTTCCAATTAAGCTATTCTTTCTTGTTCCTTCTCTTAATTTCCTTCTTTCTTGTCCAATTTGTAAAATTTTATTTGATCCATTAATTAGAGAAATACACTGAAATAACTCAGCCGTGCACTTCGCTAGTTACAGTGCGCCAATGTTTGTGAGAAGGGTGACTTTAGCGTTATAAATAAAAAATTATAGAAGCTACAGATTTAATTTTATAAAAATTTTAATCTTATATTTAGGTTTTTTTCAATAGTCTGAATTTTTCAAGTCAAGTCAGTTTTTTTCTAAAATTTATATTTTCGGGGTTATTTAAAGAAACATCTAATTTCGCAGTTCATTTGTTTAATAAAAAATTAAGTGCCCACTTCTAGAGTAGAACTTTTTAATATGTTGTTTATTAAACATTTCTTAGGGCCATCGGTACATAATTCGCAAATATTTTAAGGCTATCCCCACTCTTTCTGTCTTTACACGGCAAATTACGTGTAGTAAAATTGTCACTGGTATGGATATGTAAACTTTACTTGACAACTTCATCATTAACTGTAAAGATGGCTTTTGAATGTTCTTGGATAACTTTTACTAGTATAATTAATTGCCTTAATTGTTAATTCAGTTAATATTTCCGACCAATAGAAAGCTACAGAAATACAAATTAAATTGATCATTTTTGATAATATCCCATCGTCAAGTATATTACGTCAGATGCCCTTCGTTGCTGTGAAAAAATACATTCAGTGACATTAATGACAATTACTGTTTTAAAACTTATAAAAGTGGTGACTTTCAATCGTCAAATATTTATAACAACTGTGTGTTTAATTGTACTAATTTGTACTTACATAAATAAATTACAATAAAATTTTGGTTTTAAACAGTTTTATTCATGAAATAATCGCAGCAAATTGCAGCTCGATCTCTGAAATTATTATCGAATTGTTTCCCTCGTGCCACTTGACGTAATTTCACTCCCCTTCGGGTCGTGAAATACTGTCAAAGTGTCACTCGGGAAAAATTCGATAATTTCAGAGCTCTTGTGCAATTACTACTGATAATTTTTTCACTACCTATGTATTCAGTAATAATTTATCTACTGTACAACAAAAGCTAATAATCAATCGAGAAAAGAGGAAAAGTGATAAAGTGATTTTTTAATAATATATTGTTACTATGAAACGCTTACAATTTTGAACATCTGTAACAACACAATACTTGGATCACTGAATATATCCTGGTGTATTCTCTGCTTTGGATCTTCCATAAATAATAAACAATAAATAACTTTTTATTAAGTTCACGTCTTAAATCAATTATTTATTAAACACATTATCAATATTATTTAATCAACAACTGAAAATATTCCCAATGCCAGGTCAAATATTTAAAATTGTCACTGTCTGACTGACAATATGCTGGCAATATTCTATTTACTACTGACAAAGATTTGGAAAATATTACCACGGACATTGTGTTCATTTTTTTTCAAATCCTGAAAAAAAAACAATAAATATTTTTGAAAAATTTAAACGCAAAATGAAAGACTAAATTATTACCGAGGGCCGAAAGTCTCTTACAATAAATAAAAAGTTTATTTTGAATGAGATATTTTGAAATTAAAAGTCACACTAAATTTTCTTTTAGTTTTTAGCCCTGTAACTTATTAAAATAAACATTATAGAAGTTCTCAGGGACTTTCGGCCCTCGCTAATAACGTAATCTCTTATTCTGAGTTTAAAATTTTCAAAAATAATTATTAGTTTTCTCAGAATTCGAAAAAAAAAATGAATTCCATTTGAGTAGCATTTCAGCAGAAACTACGTGCCCATTCCCTTAATGAAATTAAAAAACATCTACCCTTAATGAAATTAAAAAACATCTATATTGTTTGATTTTTTCCGAAGGGAAAATCTATATGCATTATTGTATTAAATATTTTGTATTTGTATTAAATGAGGCGCTCAGAGCAACAGTGGCACAGTCCACAAATTGAGCATTTTTAGATTAATACATCAATAAAAGCAGAAAAATTGGATATATGGTTCAACAGTGGTCTACACAATCTAGCTCTATATTTGGCAATATGGCACTACATAATGTATTGTTGCCTTGACAAATACTAAAAATACGAATGAAACAGTGGCCTAACCCTCAGTTGTGTGGCTCAGACACATCAAACAAGTGTTCATCGTATCAGAATCAGAATAATACGCATAATTCATAAGAATGACTATTTTTAATTTTATAAAGTAATATTTAAGAGGATCGGTACGTATTTTCGGCTGCAATGCTATTCAAATGGGGATTCATTTTTTTCAAATCCTGAGAAAACTAATAAGTATTTTTGAAAAATTTAAACGCAAAATGAAAGATCACGTTATTAACGAGGGCCGAAAGTCCCTGAGAACTTCTATAATGTTTATTTTAATAAGTTACAGGGGTGAAAAACTAAGAGAAAATTTAGTGTGATTTTTAATTTCAAATATATTATTCAAAATAAACTTTTTATTTATTCTAAGGGACTTTCGGCCCTCGGTAATAATTTAGTCTTTCATTCTGCGTTTAAATTTTTCAAAAATATTTATTGGTTTTTTCAGGATTCGAAAAAAATAAACACAATGCCGTGGTAATATTTTCCAAATCTATCTTTGTCTTACAACGCACTCAGCCGAATATAATATTGTCAGCATATATTGTCAGTCAGACACTGACAATCAGTGACAATTTTAAATATTTGACATTGCATCGGGAATATGTTGAGTTATTGATTAAATATTATTGAAATATAGTGTATTTGATAAATAATTGATTTAAGACGTGAACTTAATAAAAAGTTATTTATTGTGTATTATTTGTGGAAGATACAAGCAGAGAATACATCAGGATAATATATTCTGTGATCCAAGTATTTTGTTGTTAAAGATGTTCAAAATTGTAAGCGTTCCATAACTATATTATTAAAAAATCACTTTAACACTTTTCTTCTTTTCTCGATTGAGTATTAGTCTTTGTTGTACAAATAAATTATTACAATCACTGAATACATAGTTAGTGAAAAAATTATCACATTTATTAACTGAATTAATAATTTCCAGTTATAAAAATAACAGTTATCCAAGAACATTCAAAACCCATCTCTTTAAATTAATGATGACATTTTCAAGTAGAATGACATTCTAGTAATGTTTACATATCAATACCAGTGTGAATTTTACTACACGTAATTTGCCGTGTAAAGACAGAAAAAGTAGGGATACACGTAAAATATTTGCGAATTATGTACCCATAGCCTTAATAATAATAACTTTAACTCCGTCCTTGACTGAGTGGTAAGAGCGCCTACCTTTGGATCGAAAAATCCGAATGGTTGTGAGTTCGAATCTCACCAGGGTCAGAAATGTTTCATTTATTATAAATTAATAAATGAAAATAGTTTCTGTCCTTGTGGGATCGGTACTCACCGGAGGAACCGCAGACGTTCGGATACAGTTAGCGTCTCTTTGCAAAGACAATGACGTCAACTTTGCAAAGTAACAAGACACTTACTCAACACACACACACACTACACATTACACTAGGTACCTAACTGTTAAAAATTACCGTACCTACCATGCCAATGGCCATTAGTTTTCGAGGCATTAACCTTTTTTAAATAAAAAAAAAAAAACAATAATTTAATTTGTCATATTAATTTCCTATTTGGTAGCAAATTTTGTGGCTTATTACAAACTAAAATAGTAAATTAGTAATACAAAGTGTTAATTTGTATTAATTGTATCAATTAAAATAAATAATTCTTTTGCGATTCAATTTTTAAATCTTTTTTCTGTCGGTATCTTACTGTGTACAGGTAATGCTAAGAATTACCATAATCTGTTCTCGGGAGTCTTAGTACACAAGATTAATGACGATGAACGACCCAAAAATACAAAAAATGTGCATTGCCAGGTAATAATAAAAATGTTTACAAGCTAATAGTACTTTGAGGAATATGCAAAAACGTTGCCAAACTTCAGGGCTTCTTATAATCGGTAGCTCAATGTGGGCTTCCTAACGCTGCTGAACTTCTACAGAGTATATACTTCTTTTCGCAGCGCAAACTGGTGGTAGATACCATGAACTACGAGTGTATGTTTTGATAATAATTCCAGGCATAAGCAGCCCGGGCTTCGTATTGTTAATCATGATTTCAGAGCTACCTATGGTACATTTCTAAAATTTGTCCGAATATATATGAAGCCCAAGCGTATTCACATGTTCTGAGCTTGGTTAAAATATCGAGAGATGGTGTAAAGTACGTTTTTTGGGGAAATAACATTAAAGAATTACGAAGCCCGAATGCGGGCTTCGTAAGGAGGTGTCGGGCTTCGTATGACCGGTGCGATATAGCGTTTTTGGCTTCCTAAAGTCGGAATCCATATATATATATATATATATATATATATATATATATATATATATATATATATATATATATATTGATGTGATCTTGATTATTGATATGAGATAATATTCTTATATGTTACTTAATTTAATCAATGTATTAATACTAATCTAATTAATTAACCAGATCACATATCAATATGTTTTCAATCTCAGGGCGAATTATAAATTAATTACTTACTTCCGTGGCTTCTAAATATTTCTTAATGGTTCCTAATCGGGATAGAAAAGAAAAGAGTAAAAAAAAATACACATATGGGTTACAATTATAATCAAAATATTTTTTATTTTATTTAAAAAGGCAATCAATGCTTAATATTTGCTATTTCTTATTATTCTTAAACATAACATTTACTAATGGGAATCTTATTTCCTTTTGGTTTTCAATTGAAAGTTTTTATTAACATTTAACTATTAGGAGTTATTAGGAACAACTCTATTTAAGTTTGATGAAGCTTTTCTGATATTATTGATTATGTTATTCAATTTTTTATGTGGAATTTAATACGAAAAACCCATACATTCATGTCCAAACAAATGAGACTGACCTTTTCCTGGTGAACTGAAAATGTCCTCACACAAGACCCTTTCCTGCTATCCTTGGCTGCGATCAAACCTCGTCCTGGCTTCCAGTGATGTTCTCCTTTGAAAAACTAGCTCGAATAGCTCTCGTTCCTGCTTTTGTCGTGATGCTGTGTTCTACCTTTTTCGAAACTGCTATCAGCTACCGGGACACTCTGGGCTCAAGGAGGTTCTTTTACTCTCGACCTGGCCTACTTCTCGTTCCACGATAGATACTCCACACTCACGGAACTACACCGGCTTTCTCACTCCTCGAACACTACCGTCTACTACTCGACTTCACTTCTCGACAGCTCAAAACATTCTGCTCTCACTTTCTCATCCATTCCCCTACTTTCTAAATATCCCTTCCAGATTCACAAATCAATCTTCCACCACCAACTCTCATTCGTAATATTCCTCAAAACCAATTTTTAATCTTTCTAAATATGCTTAATGGATTTCAAAAGAAAATATTTAATTCCCATTCTAAAATACTTTCTAACTATTTACAAATTTTAATGACCTATTCTCTCTTTCAAATGAGTCTTATTTAGCATAGGCTAATGATCGAAACCTTCCACGAAAAACGATAATGAACTATCATCTATTTCACTGAGTTTTATTTAGCATAGGCTAATGATCGACCTTCCGAGAAGAACGATAATGGTACGCGTCATTCACTTTGTTTATCTAAGCACATTGTTCCGAGTTTCGTACGCTTATTCTAATCACTTCTTAAAATTAAATATAACAATTTGTTGTATACAGGTTGTTCTAAATTTATATGCCCGAGGTTGAGAAAATTAAAAATATTTTATATTAAAGTGAATTTTGTTTATAATTATCAAAATTTAATTTTCATATCAAATAGAAATATAACAAATCCCCGCCTTGTATTCGATAAAATTTATCTGCATTTTTAAATAAATTTTCTCGAGGCAAAACCAACTCCCTGTATATTTCCTTACTTTAATCTACGTCTTATATCCTAACTTACTATCTACTTCATGTAATTCTGTCTTTTATTCGTGATATTTGTATACATCGTGAATATTATAAATTCCTCGGATCTTTTCCGAGTTCCTGTGCCTCAACTCATAACTATTTATCCCATTTTCATTATTCACGATGTACGGGCCTTCGAAAACAGGCATCAACTTTGCGCAAATGCCCCCAGGAAGATTTGATACTCGTAATGCCCTCACGAGTACTTTTTCACCCTTTTGGAAAGTCACTGGTCTTCTTTTTCTATTTTGTTCCTGTCTTTGGATATATTTTTCGTTGCTTCGCCGTAATCTTCTCTGTACGGTTTCAATCACCTGTTGATATTCTTTTGGCTCTTGGTCTTCCCATGGCCTTATCGGCAATACACCCTTCATGATGTATTCTGGGGTCTCTTTTGTTACTGTGCTCGGAATTGTATTTAGATACCTTTCTATTTCCGCCATTTTCCTGCCCCAGTGGCGATGTTGACCATCTGTTGCAATGCGAAGAAATTTCGTCACTTCCTGTATGAATCGTTCCGAAGGATTACTTTGTGGATGCCTGATGCTGACAAAATTTGTCTCTATTCCTCGTTCTCGAAGTTGTCCCTTGAAACGATCATTTCGGAAATACGTTGCATTGTCCAGTAGAATCTTTTTTGGTGTTCCTACTATGGCTATAAAATTGTCGATTTTTCTTAATATCTCCTCCCCCTTTGTGGTGCGGCAACTATATAATTTTACGTATTTTGAAAACACATCCACCATTACCAGAATATGTTTGTTCCTTTTAGTGGTCATAATTAGATCGCTTAACATATTTATTGCCACAATGTCTAGTTTGTTTCGGGCTTCAATATTTTTGGCAACATTTTCGTTTTTGAAATTCCGACTCTTATATTTTTGACATACATCGCACTTCTGGGTAATTTCCTTTGCAATGCGGTAATCCTGTCGGCTGATGTAATTTTCCCTAAAAACGAGCCAAACTTTTCTGCTACCGATATGCCCATTGTCCTCATGTAATTTCTTTATTATCTTTTCGGCCAATGTCTGTGTCACTAAATATAGTTCCTTTCCGTCTATTCTCTTAAAATATATGTCATTTTCTACTTCCGCTCTTCTTTTCTCTCTTTCCTCTAGGTCTTCTTGGTTTGTCCTTATCTCATTTAACGAATATATCCCTTCTTCTTGTATTAATCTATTTAGTCCCACCTGTAGAGTAATTGTTTCCTTTTTTCCCGTGTCCTCATCCCGTGTTAGAGCGTCGGCTATTATGTTGTCTTTTCCTTTTATATATCGGAACTCAAAATCATACTCCTGTAATAATAGAATGCCTCTATGTATTCTATTATTTACTAATCTATTCTTCATGATATGTACTAAAGCTGCATGGTCTGTTTCGATTGTGAATTTTGCTCCCAATAAGTAAAACCTCAATTTGTTTACGCAATATAGTACACTGGCAAACTCCAATTCTGTAACACTATATTTTCTCTCATGTGTTTTAGTCACTCGAGATATAAAACATATCGGCACTTCTTGGTCGTTTTGTATTTGAGACAAAACTCCTGCAAATTTTTGTATGGACGCATCAGTTCGGAGTATAAAAGGTAAATTGTAAATGGGGTGGTATATTTTCGTTCCTTTTGCGAATTCTCGTTTTAATGTTTTGAAAGCTTCCTCCTGTTCTTCTTTCCAATTCCATTTTATTCCTTTTTTAAGCAACTTTATCAGAGGGATTTCCTTTTGGCTCAAATCGGGAATCAGTTTTTTAAAATAATTAATCGTGCCAAGAAAACCTCTCAATGTTTTCAAATTCGTTGGTCTTGGGTATTCATCTATGAGCTTGACTCTGTCTTCGGCTAATCTTACTGTTTTGGTGTCCAATTGAAAACCCAAATAAATGACTTCTTTTTGAAAAAATTGACATTTTTCAATGTTTAATTTCAATCCCGCTGTGTCCAATTCTTCCAGAATTATTTCTATCTGTTTCAGATAACTCTGAGTATCTTGTGAAAAAATTAATAAATCATCGATATAATGAACTATGAAATCTTCGTGGCGATTCAAAATGGTATGTAGAGCTCGGACGAGTGCAGCACAAGCACTTTGCAATCCAAACGGCACTACCTTAAACCGGTAGACAATACCATCAATAGAAAAAGCGGTGTAGTTTCTACACTTTTCAGCTAACGGTATCAACCAAAAACTGTGTTTTAAGTCAATTTTCGAAAATATGTGTGACCCCGTGATTCTTCCAAAAATGGCCTCGATGTTTAGAGGTGATTCATATTGTGATACAGTGTGCTGGTTGATATTCCTGGCATCTAAACATAATCTCAATTCTCCACTGATTTTCTTTACTATCACAATCGGGTTAACATACGGTGAATCACATCTTTCGATGATTTGATCTTCCAACATTTTATTTATTTCTTCTTTCACCTCTTGTCGATACTTGTATGGAATCGGGTAAGTCTTTGATCGAAAATTTCCCAAGTTTTTCACCTCAAATGAATGTTCGTACTTTTTAGCCACTCTGTTTTCCTCATTGATCAAATTTTCGTAGTTTCTTAACATCATCCGCAATTCTTTTTCTTTCCCTTCTCCACATATCAATTTTCTGTCTTTTTTCTCAGATTCTTCACACATGTTTACCGTGCATTCTGCATCCTCGTTTGCATATACCTCCTCTTCAAATACCACTGTTTCAATCATATTCTTTTCACTTTCATTTTTTAGCTTTATTTCTTCTTCTCCTGAGCCCGTCTCTTCTTTTGAGGAATCCCAGGTTTCCTTTGTTTCTGATACTCTCAAATTTTCTTCTTCTGGGCTCAACTCTTCTTTTGAGGAGCCACAGGTTTCATTTTCTTTTATCTTTTTATGACCTTTTCTCCTTTTTTTTCTTTGTCCTTGCTTCGCTGCCAAATTCATTTCCACTGTTTGTTCTTTACCTGATTCGTCCGTATTTTGTTTCTCATGTTCCTTGTCCTGTTCTTTTTCTTTTTCTTCTGTTAGTTTCATCGTATTATTTTTAAAATCTATCACTACATGTTTTTCTGCCAATTCGTCCACTCCTACTATCATGTCATGTGACATGTTTGGCATTATTACACATTGAAGTGCATACATATTCTTGCCCAGTCGTACCATTACTCGTATGCCTTCATTTATAGTTGCCAATGTCCGTTTGTTTGCGCCCACTAAATTTACCCTAGGTATTTTATAAATTAAATTTGTTAAGTTAACTTCTTCTATTAGTTTTCTGTTGACCAATGTTATTTCAGATCCAGTGTCTATCATAATTTTAATTGGTTTCTCGTTGATAAATCCATCCACAAATTTTAAATTAACTCCATTTTTCTTTTCGTTGTTTCCTGCCAATTTAATAAACTCCTTGGGGTGACAAAAGATTCCTGTTTGATTTTTGGTTTTTAGTGAGCGCCGTCGTGAAAAGACGCCGGTTGCTCATCGTTGTTTATATTTTCGTCATAATGTCTCTCTCCGTCATATTCATCTGTCTGGGTATTATTTACTTCTCTTCTATTTTCTCTTGGTCTGTCGGATCTGTTTCGGTTTTCTCGATATCCCTGTTCATTTTGTCTACCATTATTTCTGTTTTCTTGATTTGAGCGTGTGGTGTTTCTATTCTGGTATTCTCGATTTCTGTCCTCATTCCATTGCCTATTTCTTTGTTCATAATTTCCTCTTCCGTTGTCTCTATTTTCGTTTTCCCTTCTGGGATTAAAATCTCGTCTTGTATAGTCCCTCCTATTTTGATTTCTATCTCTGTAATCTTGTGTTTCTCGGGGCCTGTAATCTTCTCGCGACCTTCTTGATTTTCTTTCTCTTAGACGTGATTCTCTTATTTGTAAGAATTGGCATAGACTATCTATGTCTTTGTAGTTTTGCAATGTGATATGGTCTTCCAGCGTTTCTTCGAAATGTCTTGCAATCAGTTCGACTAATTGTTCCGATGAGTAATTATATTGTAAATGTTTTGCATTATTGTAAATTTGTAAAGCATATGTCCTTTCTGATACCCCCATCCTATCATTGTATTTCCCATTTTGCAATTCCTTGTTAATTTCCAATTGTTGGACTTTTCCCCAGAAATAATTCAAAAATTTTTGTTCAAATTGTTGCCAATTGCCGAATTCTTCTTCTTTACTATCGAACCATAGGCTTGCTTCATATTTGAGATGGTTTCTGATAGTTTCTTTTGCTGTTTCGAAATTTCCGATGTGCTGTATTTTCTTTTTTAGGCTATTTATGAACGGCACTGGGTGTAATCTTCTTACATCCCCGCCAAACCTTATCTTCACGTCATCTGTGCTATGTATAACCATTTCTCTTCTTTCTCCGACATTCTGTTGAGTATTTATTTCCGCAATCTTTCTTTCCACTTCTTCTATGTCTGCTTGAATAGCGTTTTGCAACTTGTTTTCCAAACTTTCCATTTCTTTTTTCTGGCAATTCGTTAACTCCTTCATTTTATTTTGAATTTTCATTTCTTGTTCTTTCATGTGGTCCTTCATTCTCATTTCTTGTTTTTGCATGTGATCTTTAATTTTCATTTCATACTTTTCTATGCGTTCCTCTATTTTCTTATTGTTCTCTTCTATCGCTTGTTTTGTTTCCTGTTGATTGTCATCCATTTTTTTCTCCACTTTATCCATTTTCTGTTCCATTTTTTGTTGTGATTCATCCATTTTTTTTTATGTTTCTTCCTGATTTTCTTGCATTTTATCCATTGCCTGTTTTGTTTCCTCCTGATTTTTATCCATTGTCCTTTTTGCTTCATCCATTTTTTGATCCACTTTTCGTTGATTGTCATCCAGTTTTTGTGACTGGAGTTGCATCAGTTGTAATAGTTTATCTATTCCTGATAATTCTTGCTGTTCTGATGCCATGATTGTCGTGTCTAAAATATCTTCTTGGTCTGAATGTTCTTTTTGTTTTTTGTTGTCCTTGCTTTGGCTTCTTGTCACAGACATTTGTTTTCAAGAAGTATTATCCCCGCCAAATATGAAATTTTACTAGTATGTTACCAAGACGACTTTCTTTTTTTTTTTACCCAAATATTATAAATTGTCAATGAATATATCAAATGTAAATATCGTAAAAATAAAATATTAAATCAGTTATGTAAAATTTGTACCTAAAGAGATCTAAAATTTTATGTTATCAAATGTAAGTATCTCACTTTTTACCACAGGCATATAAATTTTCAAATACCGGCTTTACTCTTTCTATCCTTCAAATTTGCCACTAGAAATACTTTACAATGCTTTCCACGTTGGACGACAGTTGATGTGATCTTGATTATTGATATGAGATAATATTCTTATATGTTACTTAATTTAATCAATGTATTAATACTAATCTAATTAATTAACCAGATCACATATCAATATGTTTTCAATCTCAGGGCGAATTATAAATTAATTACTTACTTCCGTGGCTTCTAAATATTTCTTAATGGTTCCTAATCGGGATAGAAAAGAAAAGAGTAAAAAAAATACACATATGGGTTACAATTATAATCAAAATATTTTTTATTTTATTTAAAAAGGCAATCAATGCTTAATATTTGCTATTTCTTATTATTCTTAAACATAACATTTACAAATGGGAATCTTATTTCCTTTTGGTTTTCAATTGAAAGTTTTTATTAACATTTAACTATTAGGAGTTATTAGGAACAACTCTATTTAAGTTTGATGAAGCTTTTCTGATATTATTGATTATGTTATTCAATTTTTTATGTGGAATTTAATACGAAAAACCCATACATTCATGTCCAAACAAATGAGACTGACCTTTTCCTGGTGAACTGAAAATGTCCTCACACAAGACCCTTTCCTGCTATCCTTGGCTGCGATCAAACCTCGTCCTGGCTTCCAGTGATGTTCTCCTTTGAAAAACTAGCTCGAATAGCTCTCGTTCCTGCTTTTGTCGTGATGCTGTGTTCTACCTTTTTCGAAACTGCTATCAGCTACCGGGACACTCTGGGCTCAAGGAGGTTCTTTTACTCTCGACCTGGCCTACTTCTCGTTCCACGATAGATACTCCACACTCACGGAACTACACCGGCTTTCTCACTCCTCGAACACTACCGTCTACTACTCGACTTCACTTCTCGACAGCTCAAAACATTCTGCTCTCACTTTCTCATCCATTCCCCTACTTTCTAAATATCCCTTCCAGATTCACAAATCAATCTTCCACCACCAACTCTCATTCGTAATATTCCTCAAAACCAATTTTTAATCTTTCTAAATATGCTTAATGGATTTCAAAAGAAAATATTTAATTCCCATTCTAAAATACTTTCTAACTATTTACAAATTTTAATGACCTATTCTCTCTTTCAAATGAGTCTTATTTAGCATAGGCTAATGATCGAAACCTTCCGCGAAAAACGATAATGAACTATCATCTATTTCACTGAGTTTTATTTAGCATAGGCTAATGATCGACCTTCCGAGAAGAACGATAATGGTACGCGTCATTCACTTTGTTTATCTAAGCACATTGTTCCGAGTTTCGTACGCTTATTCTAATCACTTCTTAAAATTAAATATAACAATTTGTTGTATACAGGTTGTTCTAAATTTATATGCCCGAGGTTGAGAAAATTAAAAATATTTTATATTAAAGTGAATTTTGTTTATAATTATCAAAATTTAATTTTCATATCAAATAGAAATATAACAATATATATAATGTTCTTGAACTCCTAAGTGGAGCATAGAGCTTCAGTGAAAACGCGCCATCGGGTTCTATTTTGCGCTAGGGCCTTCACCTCATTCCAAGAATTGGTTTTGAGAATAGTCGTCTTCTAATCATATTCATATAACACAACACACAACATTCCTGCGTTGCGACGCCTACAGTAATATCGAATATCGTATCCAAACTTTTTAAAAATATATTATCTTAGCACTTATATAAATTTACATAAATAATTTTTTTCATTATTAATTTTCTAGGAATCTAAACACCAGAAATCTTTATCAGTATACATTATTATAGTAAGACTATTATGTATTGTTTTTGCTGACTGTGTCCTGTGTTCTGTGTTATGAGGTCACTCGGCTAAACAAAATTTGCCAAAACAGCGCGGCTATTATTTATAAGTATCATAACCAGACAAAAGTATAGAGATAATGCCGGATATCGTGTAGACATAATACCGAAATATTATTTTAACGATATAGGTACATTACTCCAAGAAATTAACGCACGACCCATCTTTATTTATACGTCCATGGCACCACCTTAAAAACGGGTCATTTTTAATGTCTCAAATTTCCTAAACCTGTTGTTATTTAAATTTAAGTGGTTTTTTTTAATATTTGGTCTTATTCTATTCTTTATAAATATCGCAGTAATAATAGATATTGTTGCTAGACAGGTCAATTATTGTCAGTGTATACCGGGTGTACCAATCAAACTGTGTTTTTTCTCACTCTGTGGAATATTCTAGCATTATGCTAACCTATTATTTTATCATGCAATAATAGCATACTAAAATTAAAGCCCAACTAAAGCTTCATATTTTCTTAACATTATGTTTTTTTATTCATTCACTTATATTGGATAATAAAAAAGTTAGGTACTTTTTAACTAGCCATGTTTTTCATCAATACAGAATGTTTTTAAATAAGTATGGCAAACTTTAATGGGTAATTCTGCACGAAAAACTAATGACAGTTTACTTCATAAACGTTTACTTTATAATGCTTTGTTTACCAAACAGGGAGGGGTTGAAATTTTTCTTACAAACTGACGATTTATTTATTGCTCTAAAATCGGTTGAGATATGCAAATGAAATTTTGTGGGTTTTAAGAGGTAGTTTTAACTTTAGCAAGTTAGAACATAGACAGCGATCACTTAGATCGTGGGTTCAAACCCCACCAGTTGTCAGTTATTTAGATATTTATTAGTTTGGCTAGTCTTTACTATGGCTATGATATTCAAGCTTAAAATGTACCTCTCTGTTACGTTGTTCTAAGATATGCAATAGGCTAATGGGCAACTGCGAGATTTGCAAGACTTTTGCTGCAAGAGCAAGACCAAAACCAAGACCGGGAGCGCAATACCAAGACCAAGACCAAGACCAGGTGTACTGGCGCAAGACCAATACCAAGACTGTCTAAGTCTCGTTTTGGTCTTGCATTTGGGCAACACTAAGATATTCGTGTCACTAAAAATTTGTACTGGAATCAAACTGCTATTGTAAAAATAGAAGATAACTACACCAATGAAATCTCCATATAACGAGGAGTCAGACAAGGTTGCATTTGTCCCCACATTGTTCAATGTTTACTCGGACCAGTTATTTAAAAAGGCACGTGAGAGACAGTCAAATGAAATAAAAATCAACAGGGAACTACTTAATGTAATTAGATAGGCGGACGATACCCTAATTCTGTCAGAAAATATTGAAGGTCTCCAAATTCTGGTTGATAGTATTCATGAAGTACGAGAGGAAATGGGCATTAAAATAAACTAAAAAAACCTCATTTTTAGTCTTTAGTCGTAATCCACATCCAGATGCAGAGCTTTAATTAAATGGAGTACAAGTTGAAACAGTTCACAAAATGACATATTTGTGAACTGTCATAACGAACCAACTAGATCCAGACATTGAAATAAAACGCAGAATAGCAGTGACTGAAACTACTATTACGAATTTTTTTTGTAAGCATTTATTAACAATCAGAATTACATATTCTATGAGTTAATTTGATAACAAGTACAATAACTTATATCAACTATAGTATTATGTATAGTACACTAAAATGGCGTTATGAGGTACATCACCCAGCCAGCGGTTTCACCTCAGTTTTAGCGAAGGTCTATGGGCCATAATCTTCGCAATCTTCTGTTGTTTAGTGGCTGCAGTAGGGGTAATATTAATTGGTTGGGGTGGCCTTTCAATTTTTCGTGGTGTCTGTTGGCTCTTTCTTAAATTACTTTGCTGACTAACGGGATGTTTAGGTCTCTATGAAGGGTTTGGTTGGAAATGTACCATGGGGCATTTGCGATGGAGCGTAGAATTTTTGATTGAGTTCTTTGGATAATTTTTTTATTTGATTTGCTGGCACAACTCCATAGTTCTATACCGTACGTCCTTATAGGTTTTATGACTGTTTTATAAATGAGCAGTTTGTTCTCAATTGAGAGTCGAGATTTTCGACCTATAAGCCAATTAATTTCTTTCACTCTCAACTCAGTTTGTTTTTTCTTCTTTAAAATGTGTTGTTTTCAGTTTAATTTAGAATCAAGATGAAGCCCCAGGTATTTGACGATATTCTGTTGTGGTATTTTGACTTGATTAAGGTTAATATTTGGGCATTGGTCTTTCCTTAGTGTGAAAGTTATATGTTTTGACTTAGTCAGACAACAAGTATCTTGGTGGTTAAATCACATTCGTTAAAAACAGGTTTTTACTGTTTGTTATAAAAAAATTGTACTCTTGTTGAGTTTTATTTTATCCATTTCTTAAAATGTAATTAATTAAAATGCATATAAATTATAGTTAATTAGATTACCTAGCTATTGATAGGTATTTCAGGTAGGTGGTACCGAAAATAATAAAAAGGATTTGGGGGTACTACATGACTCAAAAAGGTTGAGAACCACTCAAAAAGGTTGAGAAAGTGGTTTTCAACTTCATTACAAATCGAAACAGTGTGATGTATCTTGTGGAGGTGGTTGAGAAGAAAGCTACATATTGTTTCTAATTTTAAGAAAATTATTTGATGTGAATTGTTCGTCTGACTCAAAAGATATGTTGTTTTATAAAGTTATTTTTATTTATTTCAGAAGTAAATATTTTTCTATTTTTTTTTTACATATAACCCATTCACAATTTTAAATATTAACTTAGAACAAAATTTTCTTAGTGTACCTAGCTGTTTCTGGTAAAATATAATTTCAATCATTACTTTTCCGAGAAGTAAAATCTCATGGTGAATTTTGTCTCAGCGCTAACTAGCTCTTTATTACAGCAGTTTTATTGGCTATAAAGCCCTCGTGGCAAAAGAAAATATAGAATTACAGAAAAAACTACAGAAAACTTTTAACGGTGTACGTGATGTACTAAACCGAGTTACATATGACCATTAAAATAATGCGTGGTAAAACTGAAAATGATTTCCAGTCGTATTTACAGCTTAAAACTTTTAAAGGCAATTTAAAATATTTATGTGCAATTTTGGCGAAGTGCATGTTTTTCTTATGATTTATACTATTTCGTTACGGCAGTACGCCTTTCAGATTTTTTTAGACAAACGAGGCACTCATATCCACGTTTCCAACAAGCGGTGCACCTGATGTAAACAAAACGAACTAAAGTGATAATATAGACAGAGTCGCATTAAGGGAGACCATACCACGTGTCACGTAACTATAATTAATGACGACAACTTCGAAGTAGCAAGAGTTTAAATATCTGGGGGCGGTAGTCACAGATGATAACCACATAGAAAAAGAGGTATCAGCAAGGATAACTGCAGAGAATAGAGCACTATACTTCCTATCATCATTCCCTCATAAACAACAATCCCAAATAGACTACTTCATGATAAGGAAACAAGACATACGTGAATGCAAGGACTGCACGATAATAGTTAGTGAGACAGTAAGCCAACAACATAAGCTGCTTGTTCTGAACATCGAAGTAAAAAGCGAAACTAAAAAAAATATCGGAGAGGACCAAAAAAAATCAAGTGGTGGCTGCTAAAAGATGAGAAAGAAGGTCTATTCAGGAGAAGAATAGTAAAAAAATATGTTGGAACATGAAAGGAAGCCCTAATACAATTTGGAGCAGAAGCGTATTCAAACCTATACGATCAACTTGATACCAGGGAAGGCGAAACGAAGATATATAAAATAGCCGAACAGAGAGCAAAGAAAGCAAAATATTTTAATCAGATTAGATGTATCCGAGATGAAAATAATAAAATACTAGCTCACGAAAGGGATGTCAAAAAGAGATGGAGAAAGTACTTTGACAGCTTATTAAATGAAGAATTTGACAGACAGCCTGTAGAGTCAACGGAGGCAGTAGCAGCAATGGTCACCAAAAGAACAAACGAGGAAGTGGCTCAAGCGCTTAAAAAATAAAGAAAGGAAAAGCGGTAGGACCAGATGATATTCCTGGGGAAGTATGGAGAGCATCGCGAGAGACAGGACCAAGGTGGCTAGCAGGTCTATTTAATAGAATTATGAAAGTTGGAAAAATGCCAGACGAATGGAGAAGCAGTATACTGGTACCTGTTTACAAAAACAAGGGAGATATTCCACAATGTACACACTACAGGGCTATAAAACTGCTTAGCCACACCATGAAAATATGAGAAAGAGTAATTGATAGACGGGTACGTGAAGAGACCGAAATATCCGAGAATCAATTTGGCTTTATGCAAGGCAGATCAACAACAGATGCAATTTTCATTACAAGGCAGTTGATGGAAAAATACAGGAGTAAAGAAACAAACGCTCACATGGTATTCATTGATCTTGAGAAAGCATATGATAGAGTTCCTCGAGAGATTATGTGGTGGGCATTCAATAAGAAAGGAGCCCTTGGTGAATATGTAAAGATTGTGAGGGATATGTATGAGGGAGTAACGACTAGTGTTAGGACAGGTGTGGGAGAGACTGATAAATTTCATGTGAAAGTAGGATTGCACCAAGGCTCTGTGCTTAGTCCGTATTTATCCTCATTAGTTTTGGACCAGATAACAGCGAAACTACAGGGTAACATTCCATGGTGCTTAATGTATGCTGATGATGTCGTGTTAGTAGGAAATAGTGAAAGAGACTTAGAACAAAAATTTGAACAGTGGAGGCAAGCTCTCGAGGACAAAGGTTTAAAACTTAGTAGGCCAAAAACAGAGTATTTGGAATGTTCATTTAAAGATGGAGTTACTACAAATAAAATGGTATCTTTGGATGGTGAACTGATTGTAAAAAGCAATAGTTTTAAGTACCTGGGATCGGTATTACAGAGTAATGGAGAAATAGATGGAGATGCATGCAGTAGAATTAGGGCTGAATGGATTAAGTGGAAAGAAGCGAGTGGTGTGTTGTGTGACAGAATAATTCCAATGAAGCTGCAGGGAAAATTCTATAAAACAGCCATAAGACCGGCTATGATGTACGGAACTGAATGTTGGGCAGTGAAGAAGAAAGGGGAACAAGGAATGCATGTGGCGGAAATGAGAATGCTTATATGGATGGGTGGAGTGACAAAGAATGATAAAATTAGAAATGAGTATATTAGGGGAAGCCTAGTGTGGCACCAATTGATGCCAAAATGAGAGAGCATAGGTTAAGATGGTTTGGTCATGTTCAACGTCGAGACGTTAATCACCCAATACGAGGAATAGCTGAAGTGCAGATTCCTGGAAGGAGTAGGCGAGAAATACCAAAGAAGACCTGGGGGAGACGATAAGGCAGGATATGTTGGTAAAGGGGATTGACATTGATATGACCCAAGATAGAATTGTGTGGAGAAATGCAATTAGGGAAGCCGACCCCGCATAGGGATAAAGCAAAGAGAATGATGATGACTTCGTATCATCATTATTAAGATCTAAGCTGCTAAAAAGACAATCTAAATTAAGACTGTACGTGTCAATTTTTAGCCGAGTTTTTACACATGGAAGTGAAACATATACTCTGCATCAGCGGAAAATAATAAGCTGTTGGTATTTGAAAGGAAGGCTCTCAGAATGATATTTGGTCCTCAAAGAGATGAATTGACAGGAGAGTGGAGCAGGCGCCGTAATGCTGAATTATTGCGTCCGTATGGTACTGAAAACATCGTCAGACATGTAAAAGCTAACCGGATAAGATGGGCAGGTCATGTTGCAAGATCAGAGGAACATAGAGTGTTAAAGACAATATTTTTTGAGAGACCAGACGGAAGAAGAACAGTAGGCTGTCCCATAAAAAGATGGAAGGATGATGATGAAGCCGATTTACCTAGGATTGGGGTACAACAATGGGAAATGGAAACGCAAGCTCGTAGAAGATGGAGATGAAGAAGATGGACGCATCCTGAGTTGTAAAGCCAGTGATGAAGATACCAGGTGTCTCGAAGGCCACATTTCCACTTATATCTGCCTGATGGATATAATTAAGCGGAATTACAAAATATTAAAAGAAAACATTAAAACAAAATAATAAACATCTATACACGAAGTTACAAAAAGTGTGAGTTCTACATTAGTGATACTCATACTCAATTCGGATTTCAAAACGGCTTGGGAACACGAGAAGTTCTTTTTGCCTTAAATGTGTTAACACAACGATACAGAGACATAAATGTAGATGTATAAGCATGTTTTATTGATTTTCGAAAAGCATTTGACTGCGTTAAGCATCAATAGATGATTCAAATTCTGAAAACAACTGGAATTGACGAAAAAGACTTGCAAATTATTTCAGATATATTTGACACTAAACGACAACAATTGAAATGGAGCACACAACATCCGACGATATACGAGAATTAAATAATAACGGTGATAAGACACAACCCTGTCAACGAGAAGTGCGGCAGGGTTGTGTCTTAGCACCGCTTTATTTAATCTGTATGCAGAGTCTATAGTTAGAGAAGCATTGGTCCAGGTCCAAGGTGAAATCAAGATTAACGGAACTAGGATAGACAACACCAGGTACGCTGATGATACCGTCGCATACGTACTACAAGATTTACAAAAATTTAATGAATGCGGTATTTAATCATACAGAAATGTTTGGTTTACATCTAAGCCCTAAGCGATTCCAAAACTAATATGTTAGTAGTTTGAAAGACACCAATAAACGTATATTTTTTTTATGCCAAGGGACAAATAATAGAGCAGGTAACTTCCATAAAATATTTAAGAGCAAATTTAAATAGCCAGTGTATCTCAAAAGAAGAAATCAAACAGCCGAGGAAAACACTCATGAACATGAAAACATTTTTTACTAGATTAGACCTTAGCCTGGAGCTCAGAATCGGAATAATTATATGTTATGTTTTTTTGTTTAGATCAGGGGTTCCCAAACTTTTTTGTACCACGCCCCTTTTTTTTGAATTGAAAGCTTCTCGCGCCCCCCCCCCCCTTAACAATAATTTTTGTGTGAAAACAAAACATATTTATTTATACTGTCATGAGATACAACAATATCAGTTTTCATAAAATACAAAAATTATTAATAAAATAAAAGTAGATTGGGTTGATTAGTGAGATGGATAGGCTTTTATTTTATTTACTAGTAGGTATGCTTATTCGTGGCTGAGTTTTAGTAAGTGCAGAACGCAAGTCACTAGCAACATCAAGTTTACTCCGATACTTTGTTTTACTTGCCACAATTGTTGAAAATGCTTTTTCGCACAAATAGGTGCTTGAAAAGGGCAATATAAATGAAGAGCTTCCCGTGATACACCTGGATACACTTTGTGCATTTTCTTACAGTGATTCAGGCAGGGAGTCTATGTTGACATGAAATGGGTCAATTGACATTATGTAAATACTATCGTCGCAAGTGTTTGGGAAGTATTTCTGGAACTCTTCAATTAGGCTCTCCAAATGGTTTAAAATTTGGATTTTTAAACTTGATCCTTCATAAATGTCCTTCAAGCGTGTTTCTTCCAAAATTGAGTCTACTTTAGAGAAATTTGAATCATTGCAGGCGTTTGCTGATATTTTACGCCTCCAAAGTTGTAATTTCTGAATATACATCTGAATCGCATCACGATGGGTAACTATATTTGAGTCTCCACCCTGAAGTTTTAGGTTAAGGCTGTTCAACGAGTCATAGGTGTCTGACAAATAAGCCAATATTACTTGGGTACAATGTTTTTTAAAGGCCATGCTTAGTTCATTTTGGTTTTGATGTTCCAAGAAGGTGATTACTTCATCTCGAAGGTCAAATAATCTTGCCAACATGTTTCTTTTTAAGAGCTATCGTACTTCATGTACATGAAATAGTAGTGTTTTGTGATCACTTTCTAAATCTTCACAAAGCGTTCTAAACAGTCGAGTATTCAACGCACTGTTTTTTTATGTAATACACTAATTTAATACACAACTTTAAGACACCATTGAGTTTACTTGAAAGGGTTTTTGCTGCCAAGGCTTATCAATGTATAAAACAATGTGTCCCAGTCACATCAGCATTTTTTTCTCTTACTAATTGCACAAAGCCTGAGCAAAAACCAAGCATTGAAGGCGCGCCATCTGTACATACACCGATCAGTTTTTGCCAAGAGGGATCATGTTTGTCAAAAAAATCTGATACTGCTTTCATAACATCAATAGCATTTGTCGTGGTCTCCAACTCTATAGAAAAGAGTAGCTCGTCTTTCGTTTTCAATATACCAAACATAAACAATTAAATGAGAACATAGTGCTATGTCTGTACTCTCATCTAGCTGAATAGCAAAAAATGGAGATTGTTTTGCTGCATCTTCTTCCTTTTTTTTGGGTTTCGATTTTTTTTATCATTTACCCAGTACATGTTATTGGTTATGCGCGTCTTGCTCAAGGCAATGCACAACCAGGTGTCCTGTCAACTTCAGATCTATTTTTTTATCTTTGGTCCTGTGTGGTCCTTGTCCTTCTTCTTGTTTTCCTGTAGATAGAGGGGGAAAAGTGTTACATACATTTAAGGTTAACTTAAGACTTTTCTCGTTTGGGGGTAGCTTCCAAACATTTTCACATAGGTTTAGGGCTGGCTACCTTCGGTTAGGATTAAGAATTGTAAGGATACAAATATAATTTTTGACATGTTAGGAGATTCCCTGTATTTTCTGAAGTATTTATTTATTGTTATTATTATTATTATTATTTTTTGAAAATTCTATAGATCTACTTTAAAAAATTTGATAAATTTATTGATTATCTTAATAACTTTATTCGAGGGTTTATATAAAATGCTCTGTAAAGATATTGGACTATCTATTCCAGCTTTTATTAGTTCTAGATACAAATCCATATCTTTATGTTTATTTATGGGGCACTCAAAGATGATGTGTACCAATGTTCCCATAGTACCGCATTCGCATATCGGTGTTTCCGTTTTGCCTATTTTGTGGAGATAACAAGGAGTTTTGCAATGTCCACTTCGTAAACGATTAAAGTTAGTAATATTGTTCCTACCCAAATATCCACATTTGTTATACCAAGGTTTTATAGGGAAACTATTCTGCAGTCCATAATAGTCCGGATATTTACCTTTAATTTGGGAATACCAGTTATTGTAAAATTGAGTCAAGATGTTCTTTTTTGTAACACAAAAGATATCTGAGCTGATGTTTTTTACATCATATGGTACTCTTAATTCTCTCCCAATATTGGCCAAGCTATCTGCCACCTCGTTGCCCTTAATCCCCTGATGTCCCGGTACCCATTCTAATCCTATTGAAAATCCCATATTAATTGCATCTACTAATAGTTTTTTGGTCATTATAGTTACATAATCCATTTGGTCCCATTTGTGACTAGATATTTTGGATAAGGCACTTTTTGAATCTACAAAGATCACTGCTTTCATGATTTCCTTTTCAATACATACCGAGATGGCTTTGTATACCGCTATTATTTCCGTTGTGCAGATTTGTGTGTAGTTATGGAGTCGTGACGAATATTTATAATTGATGCTTGGGATGTAAATTCCAAATCCCGATTAATTTGTTTGTGGGTCTATTGATCCATCTGTATATACATACGTGGGTGTGATTATTGTATATTCCACCGTATTTAGCTATGAACCTTTCGTTCGATTCAATTTCATATTTTTCAAATTCTAGACTTTTAATTGTAATGGGATATAGAAGAGTTTTTCTTTCTACCTCATATATAGGATTGATTTTATATCTAATTATGTTTTTTGTTTTTTTGAGTATATTTGTATATGCTAGTGAGTAATCTGGTATGACCTTGTTCCTCCAGAATCTATTGTTTGCATTTATTGCTTCGTTTAGCTTATTTAGACTCTTTACTATGATATTGTTTTTTTCAGGCATTTGTTTGAGTATATATTTATGTGCTAGTATCTCCCTTCTAACTTGTAACGTTGTTACTGAACATTCTGCTTGCAATATTAAGATGGGTGTAGAACGTAGACAACCCGTTATGATTCTCAAGGCAACATTCTGTACTTGTTCCAACCTCATCATCAAACTTTTACTGCAGGAGTTTAAAAGATTGGCTGCGTAATCTAAATGAGATCTAACTATTCCTTTGTATAAACTCAAAAGGATGTTCGGGTCAGCTCCCCATTTTGTACCACAAATTGCTCTCATGACATTTATTCCTTTGTTTGCTTTAGTTATCATGTCGTTAATTTGAATTGTCATATTCAAATTGCACTGTAAATGAAATCCCAGATACTTTATTTCATTTTTCCATGGAATTTCCATATTTTGATATATCAAATGTGGGAAGTTATAAGCCTGACTTCTTTTTCTAAATATTATTGCTTTTGATTTGTGTGCTGAAATTTTAAAGTTGTGTTTCTCAAACCACTCCTGTAAATTTATTATATGGGTATTTAAGGAATTAATTAACTTGTATATATCAGATCCTTGCACCAAAATTACAAAATCATCTGCATATTGTAAACACTCCATCTCATGGTTTATTAAATCATGTAGGGATCTAGTATAGAGATTGAATAATATTGGACTGAGTGGAGACCCTTGAGGCAATCCAGTGGATGCTTGCATTGGGCCTAATATATTATTTGATTTGTCTTTAACGTAGATATTTCTGTTGAGCAAAAACTGCAAAATCAAGTTTGCATAAGTTATTGGGATGTCATACTTTAATAAATATTTATATAGCAAATATATATTGACTGTATCATATGCCCTACTGATATCCAAAAAAATTCCAATTTTATTTAAATTTTTACTAAATCCAATTCTAATATAATTAATTGTTAAAGCTAAATTATCGTTGCACCCTTTGTTTCTTCTGAAACCTAACTGCTTAGGGCTTAATATCGATTTTTTTCCGTTATTTGTTCTATTCTTAATTTAATTATATTTTGCAAAATTTTGCCTACACAATGACTCTAGAGCTATGTTTCTATAATTATCCTCACATAGAGGGTCTCTATTGAGTTTTGAAAAGGGAATGACAAGGGTGTTTTTCCATTCTTGTGGAAAACCTGTGTTTCTTTTAACTATTTGATTAAATATTTTTGACAATGCATCTAGCGCCACCAGGGGAAGTCTGTTTATCATGCTATATGTTACAAGATCTAAGCCAGTAGCCTTATCCTTTTTATTTATGACACTTATTATTTCTTGCCTTGAAATGTCCTCCACATCCTCGTTAGTTAGGGTAACCGTGAACTCAGGATCTGTTATGTCAATTGCCAAATTATTTAATATGTTCTGAGCTATGTGTTTGTTGGGAAGTTTAGCAGGGATTACAGCATTTTGATATTTGGAGAATAACTTAACTGTTCGCCATATTTCAGATAGAGGAATGTCCCTTGTCAATCCATTGCAAAAGATTTTGAAGCTATTTCTTTTTTTTTGTTTTAAATATTTTTTTACTGTATGCAAATATTTTTTTGATTTCAATATAATTTTCATTGCTTGCTTCTTCCTTATATTTTTTAATTTTTTCTTTTCTTGTTTTTATTAAATTAGAGCATTCCTTATCCCACCAGGGAGGGCTTTTCTTTTTTCTTATAGATTTTTCTGTTTTCAAGAGAGGTATTTCCTCATCACTCACCATTTCCATAATTTGTGTAAATGAATTATAGTCTTCACACCCATTCTTCATCAAGTCTTCTATTTTTGAAGCATAATTCTCCCAATTGACATTCTTTGTATTTCTTTTATGACTTTTTTGTGTTACTATATTTTCATTTACAATTGCGATTTTGCAAGAAGTTGGAAAATGATCACTGCCTCCAGAATCTTCTAACACATCCCATTGGCATATATTTGCAATTTCCGAGGAAATTAGTGTTAGGTCTACCGCTGAGGCATTCTGTCCAGGTAGGGTAATCCGCGTGGGTCTCCCATCATTGCAGCAAACTAGATCCAAATCCTCTAAGGATTCAGCAATTATTCTTCCATTAACATTAGCAGACACTTGACTTCCCCAAAGTGCATTATGTGCATTCATATCCCCCATTAAAATTTTATTTCCCCTGATTTTATTTATGCGTCCAACCCAACTATTTAAATTTATTTTTGCCCTAGGATGGATATAAATGTTAATAACTGTAATGTCCCAATCTATTATTTTTGTTGCTAAAATTTGAATTTTACTAACATTATTATTATACCTTTATACTATTTTGTGATCCAGACTATTATGAACCACAGTAGCTAGGCCACCATAACCATCCCCTCGATCCAACCTTTCATATCCTCTTAGATAGAAGTGATGATCATTTTTTAGCCAAGTTTCATTTAATAGAATTAATTTGGGTCTATGTTCGCTTATGAAATATTTTAGACTGTTATAGTTACTGCTTAAACTTTTTATGTTCCATTGGATAATAAGTGGATTCTTGATATCCATCTAAATCTAGCAACTTTTGGTTCGATGAGCTTTCATGTATAAATAGCTGGTTCAAGTAATTGATTATATGTTCCTTATGTTTCCAATCTAGTTTTTTTAATATCGCATTCAGTGTTTTTTCTGTGTCCCTCTCTAGTTGCTCTGTACGGGAACATCCAGGAGTCTCATTGTTTACTGCACGAGCTCTCTCTTCGCTTCTCCCATTTGGAGATAATAAATATTGATTGTGTACTTCTTTATTGTATGTCTTATTTGTTTCATTAGCCTTTCTTTTATTTTTGTTTGAGTTATTCTCGATTTTTCTACTAAACAGGTGTTCAGGGTTACTCTTTACATTTTCTATCCATCGAATATTAATGGGAATTGTCTCTAAATTATTTGTTTGAGTTTTATATAATGTTGGGAATTCCTCCTGGCTTATTCTGAATATATTATTCTCTTGCGATTTTCTAGTAGAAACATAAGAAAATTTCTCGCATTCCTCGTAGTATGAAAGATTGTCCAGAGACATGACAGCTTTAATATTCCGCTGTCTCACATACTCTGGACACTCCTCATAGGTACTTATATGAAAGCTGCTATTACAATGAAAACATTTCATCGGACATTCCCCTTCATGTATTTTGTCCGCGCAGTTTTTACATTTTTCTCCCCCTCTACAAAGATTTTTTGTGTGTCCAAAAAGAAAACACCGATAACATTGAACCACTGGTATCATGTATGGTTTTACCCTAAAAGGGATCCCATATATATTCACTTCCTTCGGGATTACTTTTCCCGAAAAGGTAAACGCGACTGTTTCTGTATCAATATTTCGCCGTGTCATATTTAGACTTCCGTTTAAATCGTCTTATCTCTAGTACTTTAATGTTGACCGAAGCCAATCCCGAAAATTTGATTAGATCTGCATCCGATATACTAGTATCTACATTATTAACGACTCCCCTACATGTTATGTTATTTGCCGGAATAAACAATTCATATCCATCATTTCTGATCACGTCATTTAAAACAAATCTATTAGCATCCTCCCATTTCTTGAAAGCAACGCTAATTCGGTTTTTTCCTTTTTTGCTAAGTTTAAGTACATTCTCGATTTTTTTGTCATTTATGTATTTTGCTAATTTCAAAAAACTATAATTACCAACGTTATCGCCTTTTGATTCCATATATACCTCAAACGGACCGGTATCTTTGTACTGATAAAAGAAATGTTTTTTTCCTTTTTTTATTTCATTGTTATTAATAGTATTTGAATTATCATTGCTATCAAGTAATGGTGTATTATTTAAACTAATATTATTTTCAGTGTTTTCTATATTATCTAACATCTCCTCATCACCGGGGGGGTTAGAACCCCCGTGCTATCCCCCATAATTAACCGTGTAATGCAAAGCTGTCTCTTTTTTACCTAACTAGGTAATGTATAATTTATTTTATTCCAAGAAAGTACAGGAAATTCAGGAATTCAACAGATAGGAAATTTGTTAGTTACCTCTATTATGTAGATCCTATTTTGTTTTTGCCGCCTGCGTTTTTTTGAATCTCTATCACTTCCACACTGAACTGTCACACAACCGAACGTTACGAAAGCTCATACAGAAGTCCGTTTTGCTGCATCAACTACCTGGTTTTATATGTCTTCGGCCATATCATCAATGCAACGTTTCACAGTGTTGTCAGAAAGAGGTATTTGAGATAACTTTTGTTTACTCTGCGTTCCCAGAATAATATCAGCTACCTTTAACAGACACGGTTTAATAAGCGGTTAATTTAGAATTTTAGAAATACTACCTAAATTTAATTAAATGTTCAATTTGTGTCGCGCCCCCCCCCCCTGACATGTCCTTACGCCCCACTGGGGGGCGCGCCCCCAGTTTGGGAACCGCTGGTTTAGATAGACCAACAATATTAAATCTATTATGACTATGACATCATTACTAAGAAAGTCCGTAGCATCAAACTGAAAGATATATAATAAGTAATAAGAGCGTTCGCGGGTACCTGTCGGCGACTAGTCATTGACAATTTCCTAACCTCACCTAATATAAATAACACCATTATAAATATATAGATATATAGATAAATAAACAAGGTATATTTACTTTTAATTAATATTAATAACTAATTATTAAATTATACTAGGTAAATATACCTTGTGTTTTTATTTATTAACGATATTATTTATATTATTTTAAAGTGCGATTTGCTGACAATAGGGAACTTGCAAAAATTTTTAAATATTAAAATGATATTAAAAAACATAAGGTAACATGATCTTAAAACGCTTGCATCCGAAAAAAACAAATATTTTTAACCCGTACGCTAATTACGACGTTTTGAAAATGCTATAAAACTCAAATATCTTAGGAGGCTCTTGAACGTCCTTCTATTGGTTCGACGTCACCGGCCACGGTGAACCGGCGGAAACAACGCGATTAAGGTAGGTATCACGGGTATATTACATTTTAATCGTCTTTAATGAAAAATTCCTAGGTATTATTAATTTATGTTCATCTTATACAGGGTGTTTCATTAATAATTGTCCATATAGTAAATGGAGAAACCTTAGCACAAAATACGATAATTTAACCTAAAACACTTAAATAAAATGTGGTTCCTTACTGAGTTACAGGGTGTTTTATCTAAAAATTTAAAAAGTATTTTTGCTCAGCATTTTAAAACCATTCGACGTATCCTTTTCATACTTGGCAGGAGGTATAGGTACTATACAAACTACTAAATTATGTTAAATAAACGTTTATGGCTATTACCAGAGGCGTACGACGGGGTAAGTGAATGGTTGACCCTTTCCAAATTCTACGCCACTGGCGAAATTGCTATTTAAGTTCAATTTTTGGATTTTCCAACGTTTTCTATGAAAATAATATACTCTTCATTCGTAACGATAAAGTCATTAGTTTTCGAGATATTTGAAGTTAAATATGAAACGACACGGTTATTTTGATCAGTTTATTGTGTCGCTTCATTTTTAATTTCAAATATCTCGAAAACTAATTATTTTATCGTTATTAATGAAGAGTATATTATTTACATAAAAAGTATTGCAAAATCAAAAAATTACACTAAAATCGCAATTTCGTCAGTGCCGTAGAATTTGGGAAGGGTCAACCAGCCACTACCCCCTGTCGTACGCCTCTGGTAGTAGCTAGAAACGTTTATTTATCTTAATTTAGTAGGGTGTGCAGTACCTACACTTTCTGCTAAGTATGATAAGGATACGCCAAATAGTTTTAAAGTACTGGGTACAAATAATTTTTAAATTTTTAATCATGAACCATATCATAAATTATTCAAAATAACTGTGCCGTTTCATACTTAACTTCAAATATCTCGAAAACTAATGATTTTATCGTTACCAATAAAGAGTATTTTATTTACGTAGAAAGTATTGTAGAATCTAAAAATGGCACTAAAATAGTAATTCCTCCAGTGGCGTAGAATTTGAGAAGGGTCAACCATTCACCATCCCCTGTCGTACGCCTCTGGTAGTAGCTAAAAACGTTTGTTTATCACAATTAGTAGGGTGTCTAGTAGTCGCACCTTCTGCCAAGTATGAAAAGGATACGTCGAATAGTTTCAAAATGCTCACCAAAAATATTTTTTAAATTTTTAGATAAAACACCCTGTAACTCAGTAAGGAACCACATTTTATTAAAGTGTTTTAGGTTAAATCTTCGTATTTTGTGCTAAGGTTTCTACAGTTACTATATGGACAATTATTAATGAAACACCCTGTATATTGTAATAAGTAGTTCCCCAATCAGCTTAGTTTTAAACTGAAATTGATAAAGTTGAGTGCTACCTTGTAAAGAGTTTAAAACGCATAATATGACGGACGAGGGTTTTTCAAAAGGTCAATCTGACTAACTTACCAACCGTTGATGTCTTCATCGTGGCAACTTTTATAAAAAGTAGTAAAAACTATTCTATTGGAGAAATGCTAGGTGTCAAGGCAAATAAGTAAGAGTTATTAATAAGCATGTTTAAACCGTTTATAACAATAGTTTAGTACCATTATATTATAGTACTTATACGGTTTACCCCGTGGGTTTGATCTACCTACCTCTAATCGAAGGATTTCGTATATCCTGGAAAAGATTACGGTGTAATTTGCATTATAATAAAGATTATATTTTATTGTAATGTTTATTAGTACCTACTGGAGCCTTTCATTATTGTGTTCAAAGCCTTCTGAGAAAAGATTATGGTGATTAGCAGCAACAAAATCCTTCTTTACAAAGTTAATAATACGCATAAATAAGAAGAATCATTATTGTAATTTTACAAGTTAATATCTTTATCATCTCAGCTTATACTTACACCGCATCCCTCGGTAGACCGCAAGCTATAGTAGAAACCCGACTGTAGACCGCATACTATAGTAGCACCAATACTTTTTAGTTACTCTTACTTTTATTACTAAAAGTTTTGTTTATTTTTAAGTTACTTGTTTCTTCTTTGTTCTTCAACACAAGAAACGAACAAAGTAATTTCATAAAAAAGAACTTTTTGATACATGTCAACAGAGATAAAGTGTTAATATTTTGCCTGTCACAGAAAAAATCATTTTTGCCACATAGTAAAACAAGATATTTCAACTATATTATTTATCTATGGGCAAACTGCATTAAATGCAATGGCCCACCCCGAACGGACAAACGATACGAGTGGCCTGTGACGTCAGACCACAGGTCTCGCTTTTGAAGTTGTTTAAAACGGAAATTTTAGGCGCGGAACTTTGATTAGATGTTGTACGTACACTATTCATTGTTAAGACGTAATATTTTGAATATAACATTCTAAAACATAAATTAACAATTTTATGCAAAAAAAAAATTTAGTGCAAGTTCCCTATTTGCCGCCGACAGTTACCCACGAACGCACCTAATAATAAAGAAAGGAGCTGGACGTGACACAGACCAAATACTCACGATCTCAAAAATGGATTTTCTATATAATGTAACGGGTAGTTCTTTCAGGACGACAGACTCAGTAAAACACAGGTTGAAAACAAAGCAAATTTATTAACTCTAAATTATAACAATATAACGCAAAATAATAATTTGATATTTTATCCCGTTCCAGCGAAGTCTTCCTCCGGATGGGCGTCTGTAACAGAAGAACCAAAATTAACAGAGGTATTCAAATATATTATATCTATCGGGGCTCGCTCAATACGCTTGCCTCCGTTGAATTACGAGTCGCACATTACCTCACTTCGGTACACCGTGCGTCTCGTCTCGAGTTGGCCTGCCTGAGTTTACGAATCACCTCACGAACGGTGCACGTCGCGATTCAGGTTGGCCGGCCTCGCTCACTTCGCTTGGCTGGTTATGGAGCCCAGAACGGTCGTTCAGGACTGCCGGATCGTCGCTTACGATGCTCTTAAATATCCCTCTGGCGGCGTTGGTTCGGAGAGGTGGAACTTAGTGGGGGCACCTGCGCGATTTGAGAGAATCGCACGGTTCCGAGTGTCGATGTTTGGACGGAGCGTCAGCCTATCATTACACCCCCTCTTCTTCGAAAAAAAAAAAAAAGAAGTAACATACCTTTTTTTTTTGGCGTCTATAGTCGTTTGATTCCATCTATCCCTCGTGGTATCTTTATTACAATTTTTCTCCCGTTATTGCATGAAATTCTGTATCTTTTGGTCCCTCCTTCAATTAGTCGCTTTGGGACGACTTCCAATAGGTCAGAGTATTCTGCGGTTTGAGGTTCTCCTGGAGTGGATGCGGCTTGGGCTTCGAGCCCCGTTGGTGTATCTGGGGCCGCCGGGGATTCGAGGACACTCTGCTTCCTTGGCGGGGATGGCGGCGTTCCAAATAGTTCGTGGAATCTCTTTAACATCCGTTCCGCGTCTTTCCCTGGTGTCACGGGCAGACCGGGTCTCTCTGGCGTTCCTAGGGGGGTCATCTGTTCAGGAATTTCTAGAATATCTTCCATGGTGGATGTGGACGAACTAAATTCTGAATGCTAATATTGCTGCTTATATAGTGATTTCCTTTGGTGGGGATGGGATTTCTGTCGAGACGTCTTCCCCCACCCATGGCTTTAAATCTTTCACATGCGCCGTTATCTGCTTACGGCTGTTGCTGTCGGCAAATTTCAGTTTTACGATTACTGGCGATATCACGGATGTTACTGTGTATGGTCCTGAGTACTTTGGCGCTAACTTGCTGGTGAACGCTGCGCTAGCCGATGATAGATAGTGTTCCTTTTTCATGACACGGTCTCCTGGATGTGGCCGCCAGTTTCTTCGCCTTAAATCGTAATGTTTCTTTTGGTCCTCGAAAGCGTGTTCCATGTGTACTTTTGCCAATTCCCTCAACGCTTCTAACTTGCTTAAGTTTTCTGCGTACCCCTGTATACCCTGGTCATTTGTCACATCTGTTGTATCTAATTCTCTTCCAAAATTGAGAAGCGCTGGTGAAAATCCTGTCGAATCATGTTTTGACGAATTTATGGCATAGCAGAATTCTGGTATGAATTTGTCCCAGTCTTTATGGTTATCCTCCACGTAAGTAGCTATCATTGTTTTCAGTACCTTGTTTGTTCGTTCTACTGGATTGCATTGAGGCGAGTATGGTGGTGTCAGAATGTGATCTATATTGTATGACTTCATGAATGCCCTAAAGCTGCTACTTGTGAACTGCGCGCCGTTGTCCGAGATGATTTTCTTTGGGATTCCGAATTGCATAATTACTTTTGATCGTAGAAAGTCGATGAGGGAGTTCGTAGAAGCTGCTTTTATTGGTTGGGCGACGACCCATTTAGTGAACCGGTCTTGCACGACTATCAGGAAAGCGTTTCCCTTTGTAGATCTTGGGAATGGTCCCACTAAATCGATTGAGACAGTATGCCAAGGCTTTTCTACAGCTGACGGTTGCATTTTCCCGGCTGGTTGCATTTGAGACGGTTTATATTGAAGGCACTTCGTACAGGTTCTAACGTAGTCTGCAATTTGTTTGAACATCTTAGGCCAGTAGTACTTCTGCGCTATCCGGCAAATTGTTTTTGCAATTCCTAAATGGCCTGCTGTGGTTGAGTCGTGATTTTCTTTCAAAATCTCTTTCCTTTTATAACTTGGTACGCATAATTTCCATGGGATGTTAAATTCTGGGTCGGCTAAATTGCGGCTGCTCCAAATGTGTTTATATAGTTTCTCGTTTGATATCTGTAAATCCGGGAAATTACCTGGGTTTTGGAGCACATTCCTATATAAATTATCGTACCAATCGCATGATTCTAGTTCCGATGCTAACAACTCCAGCTCTGGTTCCTCATTAAGGGTTTCTTGTGGTTGCCGTGATAAAGCATCTGCTACCTTGTTCAGAACTCCCTTTCTATATATGACTTCGAAATCGTACTGCTGCAGTTCTAAACTCCATCTGGCTAATCGACCTGACGGGTTTTTGAGATTCTTCAGCCATTTGAGAGATTGGTGATCCGATATAACCTTGAAGTTGTACCCTTCTATGTATGGCTTCATTTGCTTTATCCCGTACACTATGGATAGACATTCTTTTTCCGTTGTGGAATATTTTGTCTCGGCTGGTGTGAGGGTTCGACTAGCGTATGCGATTACCTTATCTTGGCCGTCGTATTTTTGTGTTAGCGCAACTCCAAGTCCGCAGTTTGATGCATCTGTTTGTAGGTAGAATGTTTTTGAGAAATCGGGACACGCTAATACTGGAGCCGTCGTAAGTTTCGCTTTGAGTTCCTTAAACGCGTTTTCCTGCTTATCCGTCCATTTCCATCTTATCTTCTTCTTTAGAAGCATGTTTAGTGGTCCTGCTATTGTCGAATAATTCTCTATGAATCGCCGATACCATGAGGTTATTCCTAAAAAGCGACGGAGCTGACGTGCATTTCTCGGTGGTGCAAGTTCGGTTATAGCGCTGGTCTTCTCCGGGTCAGTTTTTATTCCTTCTGCTCCCACAACGTGTCCTAAATATTTGAGTTCTGGCTGGCAGAATGTACATTTTTCGAAGTTAAGTTGTAACCTGGCTTCTTTTAGTCTTCGGAAGACCTCTTGTAGGTGATATAAATGCTCTTGGAATGTCTTCGATATTACCACGATATCATCCAAGTATGCGAACGCGAATTCTACATCGGGCGGTATTACTTTGTCTAGCAGTCGTTGGAAAGTTGCTCCGGCGGAGTGCAGTCCGAACGGGGTAGTTCTGAATTGGAAATGACCTTTTCCGGGTACGCTAAATGCTGTCACTGGGCGGCTTGTTTCTTCCAGGGGTATTTGAAAATATCCCTGCTTCAAATCGAGAGTTGAGATGAAATTTGCTTCCTTAAGTCTATCCAAAATTTCTGATATCCGCGGTAACGGATACGCGTCCTTTTCTGATAGTTCGTTGACTTTTCTAAAGTCAATGCAAAATCTGTACGAGTTATCTTTTTTTTTAACTAGTACAATCGGTGAACTCCAACCACTTGCAGAGGGTTCGATAGTTCCTTCTTTCAACATTTTATCCACCTCTTGGTTGATGATCTGCAACATTGCGGGATTTTGCCGCCTATACGGCTGTTTGACGGGATCGCACCTTTTCTTCAATTTTATTTCGTGCTTTATTAAGTTGGTGGGACCTGTTAACTTCTCGAATTCCCTAAGCTCTCTTCTTAGGAACCTTTCTATCTCTGTATTTTGGGTGGAGTCTTTTAAAATGTTACATGTTTCCTCTTGATGTTGTTTGTACTGTTTGGATGTATCCCTATCGAACTTAAGTTCGATCGAATGTTCCCTGAGGAATTCCACTCCTAGTATTGCATCTTCCGTTAACCCTGGCATTATTATAAATGTTTGTCTTGTTTGTAAATTATCGATCTCGCAGTCAATTGTTAATTTCTGGTTGAGCTCCATTGAAGATCCGTTTGCTAGTCTAGTTCTTCCGTTATAGCTATGTAGGGAGTGTTTGAATATCTGCGCTATTCTATCTCCGGCGTAATTTTGGGTGGTCCCTGTGTCAATTAATGCTTTGTAGGAACTTTGTCCGATTTTCAGTGATGCGAATAGTCGCATGTCGTTTCCTGCTTGTTGTGTAACGGCTAGAACGAGCGGAGTCGAATCTTGCTCCTCAGACTGGGACGACTCCTTGTTTCTCCAGTCTGTTATTCGTTTCCCTGACGTCTGGAACAGCAGTCACTGCTGTAGACCCCTTCTTTGCCGCATCGCGAACAAAATTTTTTCCATGGGTTTTTACAATTCCTACGGAAGTGACCTGTCATCTTGCACCGGAAGCATGTCCTTTTGGCATCGTATTCTGTAGGGTCTGTACGTCTCCAATTTCCGTGAAAATTTTTATTTTCTCGGGTCCTTTCGTCTTCCAAAGTTTCGTACTCTTGGGCCAATTCTTGCAATCCCGATAAGTCTTCGAAATCCCGGCGGCGAGCGTAGAGCTTATATTCTGGCAGCATATTTTTATATATCCTGTCGAGTTCTTGGTTTCTTGACAAAGATCCCTCTCGTCTGATCAATGTTTGAATATCCGTGATGTATCTATCCACTGGTTCGTTTTTCCTTTGCTTCCTGTTTCTGATTTGCTCCTCTAGCTGTAGCAAATATTCTCTGGGATAAAAAGCTTTCTTAAAATCTTTGACGAAGTCCGTCCATGAATCCCAATTTCTGTTGTTGTTTCGGTACCATGACAATGCGTGGTCTCCTAACAATTCTGGTAATGCTTTTAGCAGATCTTGCTTATCGACCTCGTAGGCTAGGCTTAATTCATCTATCCTTTCTATGAAGTCTACTGCATCCGAATGTTTCTTGTCGAAGTGTGTGTTCCACCTCCGCACTTGATTTAGCAAATCTGATTGCCTCATTTGTTTTGTCATTGTTAAGTCTTGTAATTGGTTTCTGATTAATGAAATTTCTTGGGTCAGTGTTTCTGGTTCGGCTTCCTTGGAAGTATTGCTTTTTGGGATTGTTCCTGTCGCTTCCCCGCGATCCTTATAAAAGGTTCTGAGTCTTAATCTTAACTCGTCGACGGTTCCTTTGGAATCCAACCCGCATCTTTCGGCGTCGCGCTGTAATTCCTCTTTGGAAAGACGATTTATCCATGACGTACCCGTCGTGGCACCTGATACTGAGTCTGTGTCTTTCTCTGTCGGCATTTTTGTTATTATCTGGGCGTCGAATAACGACGTTTACTTGCGTATATTTCGACTTTTGCTCGGGCGCCAAATTTGTAACGGGTAGTTCTTTCAGGACGACAGACTCAGTAAAACACAGGTTGAAAACAAAGCAAATTTATTAACTCTAAATTATAACAATATAACGCAAAATAATAATTTGATATTTTATCCCGTTCCAGCGAAGTCTTCCTCCGGATGGGCGTCTGTAACAGAAGAACCAAAATTAACAGAGGTATTCAAATATATTATATCTATCGGGGCTCGCTCAATACGCTTGCCTCCGTTGAATTACGAGTCGCACATTACCTCACTTCGGTACACCGTGCGTCTCGTCTCGAGTTGGCCTGCCTGAGTTTACGAATCACCTCACGAACGGTGCACGTCGCGATTCAGGTTGGCCGGCCTCGCTCACTTCGCTTGGCTGGTTATGGAGCCCAGAACGGTCGTTCAGGACTGCCGGATCGTCGCTTACGATGCTCTTAAATATCCCTCTGGCGGCGTTGGTTCGGAGAGGTGGAACTTAGTGGGGGCACCTGCGCGATTTGAGAGAATCGCACGGTTCCGAGTGTCGATGTTTGGACGGAGCGTCAGCCTATCATTACAATAATATGTCTTCCTTTTTATCAAAAACAAAAACAAAAAATGAAGGACAACAAATGGAGTCGAACAGAAAAAAAAACAGAGAAAGTGTTTCTCTATACCTCTCTGGTTCCATCCCTTCTTGTCGTGTTTTGCACGATTGCACGCTTATGCGCTTCTTGGCCAAAAGTGTAAGATTGCTCACTAGCCTGGTCAGCGCATGGTTCTTTCTTGTTTATTGTGTGGATAAACTGTTTTTTAGTACCTTCCAGTCTATCCTATTTATTGCTGTCTTTTTGGCTTCATTCTTAGTCCATTCATCGTAGTCCAATTTTTTTCGTGTTCTCTCCTTGTAGTTTTTTCCGTTGTCTGATCTTCCTCTCGTTTTTTACTTTCTGGCTGTTGCCACGACTACCCAATGCTATGTTGCTTTGATCTTTCCTCGAAGTATGGCCAATCCATTTCGATTTTTTTACTGTAGTAGATATATTAGTTTGCTTTGTTCTTTCCCATAGTTTTTTATTAGTTATTCTGTTGGGCCAGTATATTTTTAAAATTTTTCTTAAAGATCTATTTACAAAAGTTCTACCCAATCATTCTACCCATGATTTATTTTAAATCTGTATGGAAGTAAAATTTGATACATTTAGTGTGTTGTATTGAATAATATTTGGATATAATTTTCTTACAAAAAATTGTTAAAAATATACTTTTATAACCACACTTTATACTGACCATGTCAGGTTCGAAATGACATTTCATGCTTCGAAAATTGGTGATGATTCGCCATAAATCGCATTATTTTTAAGTACATATTTTTACTGCCCATCCTAATTACTATTTTTTCCCGTAATATACTTTTATTTCCTCAATAACGACCAGCGATATGAAAGAGACATAATTCGGTCATCCAGAGTCATATTAAACTAAATAGGACACCACTAATAAAGACGTTAATAACTCCTGACGTATTACTCAAATATACCTAGGAGAATATTATTGGTTTACGTCTTATATCCTGCAACAAATAACTGGCATTTATTGTGGGGAAAATAGTAAGAGATCAAGACATTCTTCCACATTTTCGGATGACTGATTACCAGAAAATTGGAAGAGAGTAATAATGTCTAAATGATATTACTACTTTTACAACCGAAGGAAAGGATATTTAATTTGTATATAGCCTGTATAAAGGCTATGAATATGTATGTTTGAATTTCGAATTCATCTATTAATTAAGCCGCACAAACAAATTCTAAAAACACTAAAAAAAAAAAATTTTGTACTTTACTGTGATTTGGAATACAGCTATATATAGAAAGTAAAATGATAAAAATATCGTAAAACAGACAATAAAAAAACACTCCTAAATATTTCTGTAAACGTTTAAATTATTATCACACTTTGATAATGGTCTAGTCGTCTAAACGATCTGACGATTTTAAATAACAAGCCATTGAAAAAATTCGTAATTGAGATAAGATATTCCGTGGAATCTTCTTCTTCAGGTGCCATCTACTCGACGAAGGTCGGCAATCATCATAGTTATTCGGACATTAGAGACGGCTGCTTTGAAAATTTCATTAATTTGATGTACATCCGTACCATTCTCTCAGGTTGCGCAGCCACGAGGGGTCGCCAACTTCTTGAAAATTTCAAGATCTTGTCTTGATCTTGTCTTGATCTTGTCTTGATTTCAAGAATTTCAAGACAAGATCAAGATAAGAAGTAATTATAGATTTCAAGACAAGACAAGAAATTTTATATCAATACCAAGATTTCTTATCAAGAAAACAAGAAATCTTGAAATATCTTGACTAATAATGAAAACTCTAAAACGTATTTATTTGTGAAAAAGACAACATTATTTTAACATAACATAACATATTTTAATTCATTGAACACTTTTTTGATAAAACGATTTATAAAAATGTAAATCAAAAATAATAACTAATGATACTTAACTTAACTAATGATCCTGTTGAAAATAAAATTGCAGACTAGATTTTATTTTAAATAACAAATTTAGCACATTTTTAAATCGGAATTGATAGGCCTTGAATTAAGGCAGATAACACGGAGTCAGCGCCTAGCAGATTTCTTGGCTTTGTTATTGTTAAAGCTGCTCTTGAAAATAGCATTTCCGCTGGTACAGATGTTGCTGGCTTTCCGAGAAAATCCTTAATGTTGTTCTGAAGCTATTTCCTTGTGGCATTTTTATAATCAACTATTTCTAATGGGAATAAGCCCCAATTTTACCAAAAAATGATTTTATTAACGTTTCGAAGCCCAAATCGGGTTTCGTTGTCAAAATACAAAATACTACTAAAATAAACATAAATATTGTTGCTAAGTAAAAAAATTCTTCTAATAATTTATTTAATCTGACTCATTTATATTGGCAATTCAGACGTATATTATACATTTTAAAGTAGAAGATTTTAAAATGATATTGCCAATATTTATGAGTTGCGTTCCTGGGACGACTTTACTAAAAGATAGTTCATTCGATTACATGAAATCAATCCCAACTCAAGAATATCCGTCACAAAAAATCATAGCATGTGATCTGTCTTTAAAAAGACAACCAAATGCAACGATGACAGTAAAATTCTCGCGTTAGAGATTCCATAGTAAATAACGAGGGAAAACCAGGAAAAAACCTCGTGATACTATCCCGACTTCGTAAGTATTTGGTGTTACATTTAATTTACTTTCAAAAAACTAATACCAAATTCTGACTTTATTAGGTTTAAATTATAAATAATATTAATAATACCTAGATATACAATAAGTAATACTAAAATATAAAATTTGTACTAACTCGATATGTTATTGATTTACTAATCGTGGTATTTTCTTTCTATTGATTTCCTCTTTCATTTTCTATTGAGAAAATCCTTGGCCATTTTCGATAATGACGGGTAGATATTTTCGTGTCTTCCCCACCAATCAAGTATATTTTCAGACCAGTATATTCTGACCTAGGCTCATTTATGTATTTTTCAATTTCATACTTCCAAGATCGTAAGTTATCATTGTCAGCGTTCTTAAATAGGTAAGTAATAAGTACCTCAATCAAATTCGTTTCTTCTTTTGTCAGACTAAGTGCTCTGGGCCTCGATTTTTTACCTTTCGCTTCGTTATCGAACGTATTCGTTTCGTATCTGTTTCGTACACGAAGCGAATACGTTCGATAACGAAGCGAAGGTTCAAAAATCAAGGCCCTGGTATTGGATTCTGTAGATCAGTGGTTTTCAATGTTTTTCAGTCATGTACCACCAAATTATTTTAAAGTTATTCTTGGTACCACCTAGCTGAAATACCTATGGAGCTTACTAATCTAACTAACTGCAAATATGCTGGATTTTGCATGGGTTTTTGTGTTTTATGTACCACCCCAAATAATGATATGTACCACCGGTGGTACATGTACCACAGATTGAGAACCCATGCTGTAGATCATTCTGAGATTTACTAAAATAGTAAGCTTTAAATATTTCCTCAAATTTTTGTACAGACTCTGATTGTAGAAGCTTTCTACAAGATGAAGAGGAAAATGCCTCTACTTTATGCCGAGAATCCAAAATAAGAACTATACAGTATATCCAATTAGTTTTGTTATAGTGTTTCAATATGTTGTCGGTAGTGTCTCTATCAATTTAATTATCGAGTTAATGAGCCCAATATTTCAAGTTTGTCTAAAAGTAAGTTTACTCTAATTACCACCAATGGAAGTGTGCAATATTTTTCCCCTTCGAGCCTTCGGGTATTGAAGAAAGTGTTTTAAAGCTTCTCAGATACTAACAAAATTTACTGATCAGAACCCATTCTTTATCTAACATTTTGCATTTATTTAGATTTTCGATCGGGACTCCCCCCAGTGGCCGTGTTTGCAGGCAACGCAATAAAAAGGTCGCCGGGGAATCACCGAACCGGGTAATCAAGAAATTTCAAGATCTTGAAATTTCTTGAGTCAAGACAAGATATAAAATGCCAAGAAAGCGTTAAGACAAGATTTTTTTAAATTTCATAATTTTTTCTTAAGACAAGACAAGAAGTTGTCAAGACAAGAATTATTGTCTTGTCGACCCCTAGCAGTCACGATATTCTGCATCTCCCTATGCTTATTTTTCCTTGAATATTTCCCTGCATAATGAGTTGGAGCTAGTTGTATCTCTGTCCACATGCCACATGCAGTATGTCCGAGATATTCTAATTTCCTTGTTTTGATGGTATTTAAGATTTTCATTTATTTTTTCATCTTTCTCAGAACCTCTTTGTTTGTGACGTGTTATATCCATGATATTTTAAGAATTCTTCTATACACCCACAACTCGACTGATTCCAGTTTCTTCATTGATGCCGCATTTAAGGTCCAAGCTTCCATTCCATAAAACAAACTGGAGAAAACGTAGCATCTAGCCAACGTTACTCTTAGCTGTATCTTCAGATTTCTTGTGCAGAGCTATTTTCTCATTTTGTTAAAATTCAATCTAGCCTTTTCTATTCTAGTTTTAATTTCATTTGTGGAGGTTATCATTGGTCCAAGATATATGTATATTGGTCTACTCGTTCGACGTTGGTTCCGTTTATGAGGAGATCCTCGTAATTTCTTTGCGTTTTAGATATTCTCATAAATGTTGTCTTCTTGATGTTCATTGTTAGACCGTATTCTTGGCTATACATCGCTATTCTGTTCGCCAGTCTCTGAAGATCTTCAATATTTTCGGCTAAGATAACAGTGTCATCCGCATATCTAATGTTGTTAATGAGAACTCCGTTTATCTTTATTGCAGCTGTTTCACCCTCGAGAGAAAATAATTTAGGATCTCTTCCGAGTAGACATTAAAAAGAACTGGCGACAATACGCATCCCTGTATCACACCACGTCTAATTTCAATTTCCTCTGACAACTGTTCGTTAACACATACTATTGCCTGCTGCTTATAGTATAAATAAGATATGAGGTCATTGTAGTCTATCTTCTTTGATTTCAGGACATTTATTAATTGTTCATGTCGTGCTTTACCGGAAGTTTTATTATAGTCAATAAACATACATACATACATATATATATATATATATATATATATATATATATATATATATATATATATATATATATATATATATATATATATCAATTTACAAATTATTGGGTTAACAGCTGAAATGGAAGACTCAGTGTACTCTTTCTTACGATTCCAATATTTCGTTAACAGTCGTTAACATAAATATTGGAATCGTAGAAAAGAGTACACTGAGTCTTCCATTTCAGCTGTTAACCCAATAATTTGTAAATTGATAATTACTAATCAGCTGTGATCATTTCTAGTTTATATATATATATATATATATATATATATATATATATATATATATATATAAAGAAAAGAAAATAATCGTTTTCGTTTTGATTCAATTCGAGTCTCTTGCCATCCTCTGACACCGTGTTTCGGGGTCTACCCTTTTTCAAAGAGGCTATGCAAGGAGACTGAATTGAACCATAACAAAACGAAGAAGAACTGCATATATTAAAATATTTGCAGCGGAGTGTGGTTAGACTGACCTCTAACGGGGAATGACGAAATGAGTGAAAATAATTTCGACCACAAGTCAGTATTCTGTTAACCGAGATACAATAGTATCAAGCGGCGCCGCTAGGAGAACACTCCAATAATGCGTCTCAGATTACTTTAATGAAACGTGGTCATTTTATACTCTAAACCAAGTAAGGTATGAAAAAGAAAAGAAAATAATCGTTTTCGTTTTGACTCAATTCGAGTCTCTTGCCATCCGCTGACACCGTGTTTCGGGGTCTCCCCTTTTCGGGGGCAAGGAGACTGAATTGAACTATATATATATATATATATATATATATATATATATATATATATATATATATATATATATTCCGCTTCCATACAAAGTCAGTCCAGTAATAGGTAAATGAATGCACAATGTCGAACCACCAAAACCATGCCGAGCCGTTTATATGGATCGGGATTGTTTCTCGCAGTTTTCTACATCAATATACATATTTTATTGACTATTGCGGAAGAAAATGAAAGAGTATGGCATTATCTACTGCAAATGATACCAACATGCCTATATTTGAGCTACATATAGTCAAAAAGTAGAAGGTAAAGTTGAAGTTAAGTGGCTCAACATTGTACGAAAGATTGTTTTGTTAGTTCCAAAGGAATCCGCTTAAAATTATATACAAGCGCTACTTGCATCTGTTTGTATATGTTTTAAAATGAACAATCTCAGTCCAGGAGAACTGGCAACAGCGATTGCTGCTATCAATACCTACAATATTGTTTCCGTAACGAAAGTAGGTAAACTTTTGTGAAGCGAGAGGACAATAACTGAGGAGTTTAACCCTAGTAGGATGCATAAGCAAATATTTCTAATTACGTTATGGCATAACATGAGTCTCGCAGACTCGCTATGTAAATAAAGTACTAAAATAGATATTTTCTTTAAAAGTTGTCTAATATTTATTTAATATTTCTTTATTTATAAAGACATAATATTTTAGGCATAAATATATGTATTTTATATAAGCACAAAGAAAAAATAAATACCTGGTAAGGAACTACACAAACCAATTATTGAATGTTAAAACACTGCGTTCTTTGCAAATTGGACACTTACTCTTCTGACAAATTTGTGTGCTCATTCTTCCAAGTTGTAAAGGGCACTCGTAACATCTCCTTTTTTCTATAAGCCAAATCTACCACTAAATTTTGTTGAGGCAACTCGATAAAATTACCCATATGTATGTCTTTCTGATAGTTTTTGTAAGTTTAGAGTTTCCAGCCTTTCTTTTCATAAATGGTAAAACTAACTCATTTACTAAATCTTTGAGAAAGTATTTTCTTTTATTTGTTTTTCCGGATGCAGCAAAATTTTGATGTTGATTTGTATAAAGGAGAAACGCGTCAAGAATTACTACAACCATAATGTTGTACCAAACGGTAAGGTATCATTCGGTCCATTTGATTAACCCCACCTTTTGTTTTGTTGCAAAATTTAATAATTTCGGGCTTCTTTGCTGGACTCTTAATATCCGCAGATTGACCGTGATGCATTGGCCTAAGAATGACAGCTTTATTTTTTTGGCACGTAACTTACCAAAGTCAAATTATCATTGAATCCAAAAATATAGGAAAAACGCATCTCTCTTTTGAAGCTTGAAATTCGTAGAAAATCTCTTTCTTATTTTTTCGTAATATCACAACACAAGTTATTCCTATAGACAGTAAATGTTGTGCTAAAGGGATGCTAGTAAAAAAGTTGTCAATTGTCAAGTTGCGACCGTAGAAGCAAAATGTTGCTCCAATGATATTTAAATGCATTCATTTTTTTCGAATCCTGAGAAAACCAAAAAATATTTTTTAAAACTTTAAACACCGAATTTAAGATTATATCGTTGATTGATAAATACGGAGTATATTTATCAGTCAACGATTATATTATTACCGAGGAAAAATAGTCCCTTGAAATAAACAGAAAGTTTCTCTTGAATGAAATATTTGAAATTAAAAATCACACACATACATTTTTTTTGTCACTTCAGTAACTTATTAATATTAAAATTGTGGAAGTTTTCAGGGATTTTCTGCCCTCGGTAATAATGCAATCTTTCATTTTGCGTTTAAATTTTTCAAAACTACTTATAGTTTTCTCAGGATTCGAAAGAAATTAATGCGTTTAAATAGCATTGTAACAAGATTGTGCGTCTACCCAGGGCCCCCGTAACCGGGCGTGCAACGCGTAACCCCAAAAGGGCGCCAAACCGAAGGTTTGGCAAATAAAAAATATTTATTTTAAATGAGATAATGATTTTTTATACAATTTTAATTTCAATTTTTTCATGAACATCTAGAGAAATCTCAAAAAGCAAATATTGTGTAATTACTGAAAAAATAATTCAGATTTTATTTTATATTTGGTGTTAATAATTACTACTATTATTTTATTTAAAAAAAAAAAATATCCGAATACCTATTTTACAGTATCCGTAAATGTTAGAATTAATGACTTCTGAAGTAAAAAATAATATTTATCTAATCTCATATTATGTACAGGGCCGGCGATAACGGGCCTGCAAGGGATGCACTGCAGGCGGGTGCCCCTGTTTGGGGGCGCCAGAATGAGCTTTTTTTCTGCTGGTGTTATGCAAAATACTAAAATAGAAAAATTCATTTTTTTTTAATGTGGTTTAAATTCGTCATAATACCCTAATCAGTGTTTGTTAGTTTTGTTTGTTAAAGAATTAAAATGAAGTATCTGTCAGATCATGGATCCAATAAAACTGTAAAAGAACTTTATTTACCGGGGACATTTGCGGATAGGGGAACACCGACTAAGTCGATGCCTCGCTGCCTGGAACACACATTTTTAGGACACCAGTCCAAAATCAAGTCATTAATATGGAGAGAAGCTCTTCTAGCTACCCCTAAAATCAGGTGGTTTAACCACATAAAGTAATACAGAAGATGTCCCATTACCCAGGGCATCCAAGGAAACGTTCAGTACAAAGCCTCCTCATTCGTTACGTACTGCGATGGGGTGGGGTGGTGTTATAGCTTGGGGGTCAGAGTCAGATAGATACCACTCCAGGTTATGGGCGGTCAGTTAGGTAGGTCAGTGACCGGTTTGATCTTCGGAAATGTGGGTCTCACTGTTTCATTAAAACACACATAACGTCCCCAAGGCTGGGGTTGTACGAGTATCTGCATGGACCCCCATGCAGGCACGCTGTCAGGGAGGCCGTGCCACCCCCTAGCTTTTCGGGTGCTTTAAACTTATATTGTCATCCAAAATATACAAACTGTAATGTGCAACATCTTCACGTCTGGCCCCACTCTAAAAATTTTTATATGGGCGCCCATAAGAATGTGTGTGCGGGGGGAGGGGGCGCCTGTGCTAGTTTTGCAGGCGGGCACCTTATACTCTAGCGCCGGCACTGATTATGTATAAGTTTTTAGCTTGTGAAAACTGTCATTATAGATAGCAGTGCGTGAAGTATTTAAAGGGTGCGTGAAGTAACAATGTATTTTAAATGGGTTTTACTTTTTCACACTGTTTTTGGCACACTTTCATATAATCAAATATCCTTAACTTTCGCGTTGTCATGGTGATGACATTGTCAGCAATAAATTACAACAAAAGTTTTGACAGTTTTGTAGTTTGAAAGAAGTTAGAATTTTTAAATGTTAAAGTTCTAAAAATTGTAGAATAGAAATGAATTCCAGTGACGAAGAGTTACAGTTTTTTTATTTGTTTATCGTAGATAAAATATTGTATGAAACTGTGCGTGAAGTACTCGCTCCGCTATCGCTCGTGCTCTAAACATCGCGTGCGTTCGCAAAAAGCATACTTCACGAACTGTTTCATAAATAACTATTTGCGTATGGTGCATAGTTCCAAATATTATTCAATAATTATGGTTTGTATCCCAGATTAAATTCATACAAAGCAAACAAGCTTAAGTTTGCGTTATGTAATATTGAACGATAATTCTAAAAAAATGTTGAAATACAAGAGAGTTTTTTAGCTTTTCACCTAATCTTCAACTTTCAAATATCTGTGGCAAAAAGTTTATCTAATGTCATCCCCTCTTTGTGAACACACACACACACACACACACACACACACACACCTAATATTTGACACTACAGGCGAAGGACTATTTAATTTTGTAGTTAAACTATGTATAACAAAATTCAAATTGAATGTTTTTTACATGCAGTCATTATTTTCGATTCCTGAGAAAGTTTAAACGCAGAATAAAATATTGCATTATTACCGAAGACCCTGAAAAGGTTAATGTTTATTTTAATAAATTACAGGGGTAAAAAACGTAAAAATTTAGTGTGATTTTTAATTTCAAATATCTCATTCAAAAGAAACTTTTTGGTTATTATAAGGGACTTTCAGCCCTCGGTAATGATTTAATCTCTCATTCTGCGTTTAAATTTTTCAAAAATACTTATTAGTTTTCTCAGGATTCGAACAAAAATTAATGCATTTAAAACACATTTCCGTGAAAATTTGCGCCCACGCCCTTAACTATAAAAGACACGTGAGGTCAAGAGTATGATAACGGCCAATATGCGTGTATGACAAGGGTAGGATAACCCTTGAGCTATTTTGTTCCACGCATGGCACATAGCTTAAAAGTAGTTAATTATGCTGTTGAAGTGTCAAGTGAAATAGAAAAGTTTTTTAATATTGTACAAGAACTTTACGTATTTTTCTCTACCTCCACAAATAGATGGGATATAAAGCTACATGGTCCTGAGTTAAATCTAAAACCCTAAGTGATACAAAATGGTCGAGTAGAATAGAAGCTATAAAGCCATTCAAATTTCATATAATTAAAATTTGTGAGAATGTTATAGATATAGCAGATAATAATACCTCACAGAAAGTAGACAGTATTAGAATAATTGCTCAAGTTCTTAGTTCGTCAAATAGTAGATTTGATATGATGCCTGGTTATGATAATTTTTTTGGATTTTTAGTGATATTTTTACATTAATTGACGATGACATTTTAAAAAACTTTCTTGATCTTCAACAAAAGCTAACTGATCCAGTAAAAACGGAGGCGGATATTGATGCAACTGATTTATTTAGTGAGATAAAAGCTTTAAAATTATTTTCATTACCTGCCTCATCAAATCCTCTTAACAATCTTCAATAGATATTTTTGAAAATATCTAACTGCATCTTAACCAAATATCACTATTTCATTAAGAATCCTTCTCACTTTAACTGTGTCTGTTGTTTCTGTTAGAGATCATTTTCAAAATTAAAGTTAATTAAAAATTATTTAAGATCTACTATGGTAGGGGAAAGATTATCTGGTTTGGCCATATTAGCTATATAGCAAGAGCTTGTCAATAAAATTGATTTTGAAGATATAAAATAATTTGCTGCAGTCAAATCTAGGAAAAGACCCATTTAATTTAATTTAGATTTAAGGTATCGTTTTCTAGATTTAACTAATATATTAATGTTTTGAAATGAAACATAAGCTGTATTTCATAATATACTAATGTCTTATTTGATTTTTTGCCAGCATCAGTACAAAATTTGAAAATAAAAATTTTAGATTTATTTCATATTTTCACAAGTGGATATAGTAGCATAAACAGGAATGTATCCCTCTAATTGGCTGTATACCACAATAAAAATTACTTAAGAAGTAAAAAATCTTCCTCTGTAGATGGTATATAATTTTATTTAAAAAATAATTATACTTCTTAAGTAATGGATATAGTGGATTTAAAGGGCGCTATAATATGTGCCGCACGCGGGCGCCGCTCAGCCTTGCGGGGGCCCTGCGGCTACCCTCTTAAAATATATATTATACAATCAAGATTTGTATGCATTTACGTAAACAATGCCACATCTGTTATGTTGTCAAATCGATTTTAATAAGGTTTTTCTGAAGCTATTTCCTTGTGGCATTTTTATGATTAACTATTTAAATGAGAAATAAGCCACAATTAAATTGAAAAAAATACAGTCAAAATCGTTTAAAACGACACCGGCCATAATGTACACGTACAATCGGATATAACGAACAAAATAGTGAGTCGTCCCGTGAAATGCAATATCATTTATATTGCTTATAACGAACAATCTGTTCGAGCAAACATATTTCTTGGAACCATAGCAGTTGAAATATTGGCCACAGCATACATATCTGTACATTGGAAAGAAAAAATATCCATTTTTTTCAATTATGACCTTTTTACACACTATACAGAGTTGGGATAAAGTATGGAACCAAGCCAATATCTTTGAAACGAAAAGAAAAATATTTATGAAACTTTGTATGCAAGTACAGTGACGCAAATGGCATCTGATGCCATATTTTTGTTACTACTCCACTTCCGGTTTTACCGGAAATACCCTTAACTTATTTACTTTAAATGGGACACTCTGTATATTTTTGCAGATTTTAAAAGAACTTTTTATTTTTAATTCGTACATACCAAGTTTGAAAGAAAAAACTATTAAAACAAGAAATAAATCTCTTTACAGTTAAAAAATAGTTTCATTTATTTACGTTAAACCAATGATATTAAAAATAAAAAAAATAATTTAAAATGTTTAAAATGTTTCCTGTTCACCTCCTGACAACATGCAAGCCTATAAATAAATTCGTGAATCATTTTTTGCAAGATTTCTCCACGTATTAGTTCACATTCATTAATTATATTCTTTGTCTCAAATACTGCAAGCATGTTGGTCGCCTAACGTAAATACGTGATTTTAGATAACCCCAAAGACAAAAAATCTAACGGGTTGAGGTCCGGAGAACGACCGGGCCACTCTATGAATACTCTACGTCCAATCCATCGATTTGGAAAATTCACGTCCAAAAAATGAAAATTTACCATAACCGATTATCATTAATATTTCAATACGATCTTTTTCACTTAAATGAACCATTTTTAATATAACTTATTTCTGTCAATTAGTTCAGTAGCAGTTTTAGCTACTATACTAAATTCAAATAAGTCATACAGTGCATGTCAACAACAATTTTAGTTTACAGTGTAGATGGTATAGTCTGTTCGCTAAACTTAGACACAACTGGCTAACGATTTTAGTAAGTAATTTTGCCAATTTGGTAAAATTGGCAAAAAAATAATTACTAAATAGTTGGCCAAAAACAAAAAAATTACCAACTAAAATCACTAGACAGTTGTGTCTGAGTTTAGCGAACCGACTGTACTCGTTTATTTGTATTAATACAAAAAATTATCTACAGACACTTTATAACAAATTTTTTCTACCAAATTTGGTATGTATGAATTAAAAATATTTAACAAGTTCTTTTAAAATCCGCAAGAATATACAGGATGTCCCATTTATATTAAATAAGTTAAGAGTTTAAACAGGGGAGTCAAACGGGGAGACACTCTATCACCCAAACTGTTTACCTTAGTTTTGGAGGACGTTTTTAAAAATCTAAATTGGAAATATAAGGGAATAAACATCAATGGCTGCTACCTCAGTAATCTACGTTTTGCAGATGACATAATCCTGATAGCTACTGACCTACAAGAACTGCAAACTATGCTTTCAGAACTACACACAGAATCTTCTAAAATAGGACTGAAAATGAATTTAAACAAAACAAAAGTCATGCACTCCGAAGAAACGATGACAATAATAAACAACAAAGTTAAAGAAAAAGTTGAAGAATATATATACTTAGGACAAATAATAATACTGAATAGAGAAATTCAAACGGAAGCAATAAAAAGAAGAAGAAAGTTAGCATGGGCAGCATTCGGCAAACTGGACTATATACTCAGAAATCAGCAAATTCAACTACATCTTAGATCTAAAGTTTTTGATGCATGCATTATTCCGATATTAGCATATGGAGCACAAACATGGACAATCACAAAAAAGAATATGAACATACTCAGAGTCACTCAACACGCGATGGAAAGAGCAATGCTTGGAATATCACTTAAGGACAGGAAAATAAACACATGGATAAGACAGAAAATCAAAATCACCGATGTGGTACAAAAATCGCTAAAATTGAAATGGGAATACGCTGGACATGTAGCTAGGAGCGATCTTAACAAATGGCACAGAACAATTCTAACCTGGAGACCATACGAACACAAAAGACCCAAAAGCAGACCTCCTATGAGATGGACAGATGATCTGAAACGAACTGCCGGTAAGAATTGGCTATAAGTAGCGTACAACAAAAAACAATGGAAAGGAAGACTTGAAGAGGCTTATGTTCAGATGTGGACGTGAATGGCTAGACGAAGAAGAAGAAGAAGAAGAAGTTAAGAGTATTTCCGGTGAAACCGGAAGTGGAGTAATAACAAAAAATATGGCAACAGATACCTTTTGTGTCATTGTACTTGCATGCACAGTTTCATAAATATAGTCGGTTCGCTAAACTCAGACGCAAATGGCTAATGATTTTAGTACGTAACTTTTTTGTTTTTTGCCAATTTTGACAAAATTTGCAAAATTACTAAATATTTAGTAATTATTAACTATTTAGTAATTATTTTTTTGGCAATTTTATCAAATTGGCAAAATTACTAGCTTAAATCACTAGCCAGTTGAGTCTGAGTTTAGCGAACGGACTATATTGTTCTTTTCGTTTCAAAGATATTTGCTTGGTTCCATACTTTATCCCAACCCAGTATAATAAACAATTATAACAAATGCATGATTTAAATGACAACAGATACCATTTTCTAATATAATATTGTTTCCACATCTCAATAAATAGGTGTAGCGTAGCAATAACAGTTTTTGTTGAAAAAGTTTAAAATTGCTTTCTTGTAAGGGCATTGTATTTTTGTAAGAGGTACCGATATTATGTACCACGAAGTGAAAAGGAAAGTTTTATGGTTATTGTGGTACATCCGGGTAGGGTCCAGTTGTAAGTCCTTCAGACACTAATTATAGGAGGGTCCATGGTTTCAAAAGATTTTGTTTACATTATTTGGTATTTTTAAAAATACATAAATAGTGAAGGTATATTTTTAAAATACGATTTTAAGAACCCGTTATAATATTGTTTATTGACTACCTGTTACCTGTACTCATTCCAATACATTATATTATGTGTAACATGTTTTGAGTATTAAACTATACAATTTTTTTTAATTAAATATGATTTAATCTTTTTGATTAAACTACAGTAAAAGCTCCTTATTCGCGCTTCCTTTATTCGAGTTTTCACTATTCGCGGATTGAAAAAATGCGACCCAATTCCTATATTCGCGGCCCAAGATTTCTTTATTCGCGGATCAAATTTTATAATAGACCTAAATAAGAAGCATTTTAAATGAAATTGACCTTATTACAACAACTACATCTAGATTAAGTTTCCAAAAGCTATCGCAGTTTGTTTGAGGTAACCCGATGTCGCCGTCGTCGGTGTTTTTAAGACTATAAACAATGAGAATGTTTAAATAAAATAAATTATTACTCAAAACATAGAGTATTAAGATCTGCTGCAATCGCACGTTCCGTGCTGGCAACAGCCGCATTGCGTGTTTATTGTTTTTCATTCATTACAAAAATTGTAATTAAGCAACACATCTCTTCCGCTGTCTTCCTAATTTATAATGTTGACTAAAAAAAATGAAAAACGGAGTTCGATCCGAAAAAATCAGTTTTATCACTTAAAGTGAAAATATGCATCGGAAACATAAAAGAATCATTACAGGAGCTGAAACCATGCACATTGAAATCATGCTGGAAAAAACTGTGGCCTATTCTGAGAGCGGGAAATGCGGAACAATATGTGCAAGTTCAAAGTTTAACTGCAAACATTGCCGAAATTGCGGGTGGGATAGGACGAGATGGGTTCGAACAGTTAGAATAAGTGACATCCAGGAGTTGCTTGAATCGCAAGATGAAGATTTGACTGAAACAGACTTGCAGGAAATGTTGAATTCACAACCCATTGAAGAAAAGGCTTCAACAAGTAGAGTTGCACAAGTTTGACTTGAATGTTTGAACTTGACTTGAGTTTGACTTAATTTCAAGTCAAACTCAAGTCAATCCTTCTGACAAATAATTCAAGTCAAGTCAAACTGGTCAATCGTATAGGTTTGAAAATTCAAACTGTTTGTCAAACTAGTTTGAAAGAGTTTGAAAAATAATTTATTGAGTAGATATACTTTTTTGTCGAGATATATATTTTAGTTGCCAATTAAGATAAGAAAATTAATAATACAATGAGTGCCATATAAAAATAACTTGATACAAGAAGCGATTATAGTCATAATAGGGTCGTAAATTTCTTGAAAATGATTCCTGTACGCTTAGAATTGCTTGCTGGTAAGTGTCATTTTATCGATATCACTTTTTTATATCTTTATTTGAGTGTTACTAGCAGAGAACAACGACCACAGAGAAGCGACACGAACATACTAAAACGTGTAACGTTTTTGTAGACGCATGGGCGAATCTTGTTGGTTTAGTTCACCAACACATGCTAATTTTGTCCCTCTGGTTGTTTTACGATAGTTCGTAGGCGTGTATTGTAAATAAAAAAACGACCAAAATTCTTTATAAAAGGTATATTTGTTAAAATCCCTAAAAAGGACTACATCACAAAACTAGTTTTCGATCGGATCACCGATCATCACCAGTGCTTACGTGATCTAACATGCTAACCACCAGAATACAAAAATATATGAGCTAAAACCCTTTAAAATTGATCCGTCATGGAAACATAGATATAAATATGTGAAATTAAACATGGATGTATTTACAAATTTATGTACACATGTTTCCTGATGGACCAATTTTAAAGATCCACAAGGAAAAAGTTTTCCTGCAGTTGGCTGTATACCATGTAATACAAAAACAGCAAATCCTGTATAAAAGGTATATTTAAAATCTCTAAAAAAGGCTACATCACAAATACATAACTAGTTTTCGACTGGTTTACCAGTCATCATCAGTGCTTACGTAAAGTTGATACATCCTAACTTTTAAAAAGGGATTTTAAATATACCTTTTATACAGGATTTGCTGTTTTTTTTCAATTTTAAAGGGTTTTTACCCATATATTTTTGTAGTTTGGTCTTTAGCATGTTAGATCACGTAAGCGCTGATGACAAGGGCGGATCCAGGACCGATTTTCGGGAGGGACCATGAACTTTTTTTGAAGAGGGGCACCGGTGGGTCTGGGGATAATTTTTAAAAATTTGGGTTACAATGGTGAGTTTTAAGGCACTTTTCACACACTTTTGAGTGCCATAAAGACACTCAAAATTTATCAGTTACTAAAATCAGTAAATATTCCTACACATTTTTTCGGATCCAAGTGCAGTTCTTTCAACAAGTTTAATGCTACTTTTCCCAATTCTTCTCCTGCCAAGCCTTATTCTCCCCCTCTTTCTGATTTTCACTAATTATTTTTATGTTTTCATAAGCGTCAAATGATCTTGACAAAGTCTTTACGAATGTTGTTATTGTGTATGTATCTCAGATTTAGAGAAAGCTGTTTCACGTGGGATACGGCGGTCATTTCGTCAAATATGACAGAGTAATAATTTGCACTTTGAACCTGATTCATTATTTGTTCAATTATTTCTTTACCACAACATGTTATCAATTGATTTTGGCTGGTGCTGCTAATATATGTTGCTCTGGAGGATGCTGTAAATAGGTGTTGTTTAAGAGTCTTATCTCCTGAGGCGATTTTAAACCTTAATAATTCCCTTCATTGTTAGATCCAACATCTAGGTCCAGAAGCAGAAGGCTATCATCACGATGGCTTCTTAGAGGAATATTTGTCGACTTAAGAACAATATAGACTCTACTATTAGTCGTAGTCTTTCTCGATTTTCTTGTACCTATTTAGACCTCTGTAGAGTGTATCTGGTTAATGACTGACTTTTGCGGGTTGCGATCACTTTGTCGAAAATCCAGCCCAACCTGAAGGCACTCCTTGTGGTATGTTCTTTTCATGGGTTTGTATGGCTCCGTCTTTGACCATAAGTTTGGCAAAAGATGTTAAAGGTTTCGTGACAAGACTTTGGGCTATCATCCCTTTATTGTAACCATATTTTTCGTTAGAAAAATAGAACGCAATACTTGATAAACAAGCCCCTTTGACTGTGCGAAAGTACCAACCAACACATTTGTTCTAAGTGCTGCGTGACCCAAATAATGCTTCATTTCTTTTCTATTCTTTGTGTGTACAGAATATGGAAATTGATACGATTTTGATGGCTGCCAAGGTCGTTCTAATTGGCAATTTGTAAAATTATCAACATTTTGATTTGCAAAACATCCTATGTCCTTCTTGAAGCTTTCGTTACTGCTTTTGTTCAATTAGAGTCCAGACAATATATTTATCTCCTGTTTTGTACATATACTGTGTTTGAAACTAAAAACATTTGAACTGCAAATATTTAAATTTAATTATTTTTTAAATTCCCAGAGGGGGCCATGGCCCCCTCCCTGGATCCGCCCTTTGCTGATGATGATCGGTCATCCGATCGAAAACTAGTTCTGTGATGTAGCCCTTTTTAGGGATTTTAACAAATATACCTTTTATAAAGGACTTCGTCGTTTTTTGTAATATGTGGTATACAGCCAACTACAGGAAAACTTTTTCCTCGTGGATATGGTAAATACTCAACTTAGAAAGTTTATTTAAGCATTTATATAATTATATAGTAGCATTATGGTTAAAATCTCTGGTTACTAGTGTGTGTTTCACGGATGTTCATCTGCGACAGGAAGAGGAATAAGTTTATTTAGATTTCCTAAGAATAAAAACAGGTAAAATTGTTATTGCTTTGATGCTTTGTAATTGTTACATATTACCTATTAGGTATATAATAGTCTTAATTTCTTGATTATTGACTTGATTAATATTATTGATCATAAATCATGACGAAAGTGATTCATTTCCTTGTATACATTACCATTACCCCTACGCCCTACATAATGCATAAAAAAATTAAACTTCGCTCTGCCAAGCAAGGGATATTTCATTCAAAATAAAAATATTAAATTTGGTGTCAGTGCATTCATTTCATTTGGCGTCTCGGAAGGGCCAGAGGCAGGTCAAAAAATCAACAGATGTTCTCATCCGGATGTCATCGCACTCAAAGATATCCTATTTTTACGAAATAAAAATACGTAGGTAAAGAGTTCTATACACGAGAATTTCTGATAAAGGACACAAACAAAATACAATATGGTTGCAATATTTCTTGGTATTTCATGGTGTCGGTGCAATATTTTATATTATTAATGAAAGTCAACATACATGCTTAATTTTATTTCTGGTTACTAACAAAGAATTCGTTGGAAGATTTTTTTTATCATACCAATTGTAATTTAATCTACTTTAACGAAAATTTATGAAGGAACAACAAAATATTATATTTTTGATAGAGTAGGTTTAATGAATTTTTTGCGACTTTGCAATGTGGTTTTAAAGAATTAGTTCACTATTTGCCATTTTATAACGCTTTTCTTTATTTTTACATAATACAAGTATGTATACACTTTGCAATTTTAAACTTGATACCAGGGAAGGCGAAGCCAAGATATATAAAATATCCAAACAGAGAGCAAAGAAAGCAAGAGATTTTAATCAGATTAGATTATTAGATGCATCTGAGATGAAAATAATAAAATACTAATCCACGAAAAGGATGTCAAAAAGAGATGGAGAAAGTATTTTGGCAGTTTATTAAATGAAGAATTTGACAGACAGCCTGTGAAGTTAACGGAGACAGTAACAGCAATTGTTAACAGAATAACAAACGAGGAAGTGGCTCAAGCGCTGCAAAAGATAAAGAAAGGAAAAGCAGTTGGGCCAGATGATATTCCTGGGGAAGTATGGAGAGCATTGAGAGAGATAGGAATAAGTTGGCTAGCAGGTCTATTTAATAGAATTATGGAAGTTGGACAAATGCCAGACGAATGGAGAAGCAGTATATTAATACCTGTCTACAAAAACAAGGGAGACATACAACAATGTACAAACTACAGGGCTATAAAACTACTTAGCCACACCATGAAAATATGGGAGAGAGTAATTGATAGACGGATACGTAAAGAAACCGAAATATCCGATAATCAATTTGGCTTTATGCAGGGCAGATCAACAACAGATGCAATTTTCATTGTAAGGCAAATGATGGAAAAATACGGGAATAAAGAGACCAACACTCAGATGGTATTCATTGATCTTAAGAGAGCATATGATAGAGTTCCTCGAGAGATTCTGTGGTGGGCACTAAATAAGAAAGGAGTCCCTGGCGAATATGTAAAGATGGTGAGAGATATGTATGAGGGAGTAACGACTAGTGTTAGGACAGGTGTGGGAGAGACTGATAAATTTCAGGTGAAAGTAGGATTCCTTATTTATTCTCATTAGTTTTGGACCAGATAACAGCGAAACTACAGGGTAGCATTCCATGGTGCCTAATGTATGCTGATGATGTAGTGTTAATAGGAAATAGTGAAAGAGACTTAGAACAAAAACTGGAACAGTGGAGACAAGCTCTGGGGGAAAAAAGTTTAAAACTTAGTAGGACAAAAACAGAGTATTTGGAATGCTCATTTAAAGATGGAGTTACTACAAATAAAATGGTATCTTTGGATGGGGAAATGATTGTGAAAAGCAATAGTTTGAAGTACCTAGGATCGTTATTACAGAGTAATGGAGAAATAGATGGAGATACATGCAGTAGAATTAGGGCTGGATGGATGAAGTGGAAAGAAGCGAGTGGGATGTTGTGTGACAGAAAAATTCCAATGAAGCTGAAGGGAAAATTCTATAAGCCATAAGACCGGCTATGATGTACGGAACTGAATGTTGGGCAGTGAAAAAGAAAGAGGAACAACGAATGCATGTGGCGGAAATGAGAATGCTTAGATGGATGAGTGGAGTCAGTGGAGTGACAAAGAAGGATAAAATTAGAAATGAGTATATTAGGGGAAGCCTAGGTGTGGCACCAATTGATGCCAAAATGAGAGAGCATAGGTTAAGATGGTTTGGTCATGTTCAACGTCGAGACGTTAATCACCCAATACGAAGAATAGCAGAAGTGCATATTTCTGGAAGGAGTAGGAGAGGAAGACCAAAGAAGACCTGGGGGGAGATGATAAGGCAGGACATGTTGGTAAAGGGGATTAACATTGACATGACCCAAGATAGAATTGTGTGGAGAAATGCAATTAAGGAAGCTGACCCCGCATAGGGATAAGGCAAAGAGAATGATGATGATGACACTTTGCAATTTTAATTGTTTTGAAATCACCTGCCGCAACATCAAATAAATCAGTATATTTATTTTTCTTAATTAATTCTGCTTCGACTACAGCTTTTTTTCTCTTGCAGAATACAGATTAGCAGAGTACACATTCCGACCTATCCAAATAAGTCAAAACAAAAGCCGGCAATTGGAAATAAACAGGTTGCGTAATATGATATTCAAACTTCAAACTGTTTGAAGAAGTTTGATTTCAAGTCAAACCTAAAGCTATCGAAATCAAGTCAAGTCAAACTTTTTTTTAAAAAAAGTTTGGTTTTCAAGTCAAGTCAAGTTTGTTGAATAAAATCAAACTAGTTTGACTTGATGCATCTCTATCAACAAGCACTGGAAACGTGACATTTAATTTAAAAAATTTAAGTGAAAGTTTAAGAATGGCAAATGAGCTTTGTGATTTCTTTATGAAAATTGATCCATTTATGGAATGAAGTCTTATTTTTACGAGGCAAATTGCTAATGGCACTGCTGAATATCAGTCTGAATTGAAGCAATTTTTAAAAACTGCCAAGCAAGAGTTTACTAAATTCTTTAAATCATTGCCTAAAGTTGAATATCATAATATGTAATTAATCAATCTGTATGGTCAAAACTTCAACTAAACTGATTTTTTTAGGTATTTGCTTTTTTATTTCGTCCCCTAAGAACGTATCCCCTATAGGCTATAACCCCATATAAATTTCTGTTCCATATTCACGGTTTCCGTATTCGCGGCATATTTACGGAACGTATACCCCGCGAATAAAGAGCTTTTACTGTATTTTAATAACATAAATAAGTTAATATTTTATTGAGTTATGTTGCTGTTTGATCCCGTTATCGGTATAATGTATGCTCAATATGAACGTCTAGAAAATGTCCGTATTTCGTCCGAGTACGAACGTCCAAAGGACGTTCGGTAGCGCGACATTTGGAGCAAAATAGGACGTATAAAGGACGTTCCTTGGACGAAAACGGACGTCCAAGGGAGGCCCCTAAAGTCCGTGAAGGACGTCCTATGGACATCCTTGTGCTATTAGGGATGCACCTGAGAACAACAGGGATGCCACCATAAGAGAAAACTTCTATGTACACCTTCAGACTGTAATAAACGAGATCCAAAATGATGAATATATAATCATTATGGGTGACTTTAATGCCCGTATTGGCAATGGCACAGTTCCGGCAATAAAATAGCGATATAATGGAAATATCAGAAATGAAAACAGAGACCTACTGACGGACCTCTGCAGTATAAATGAAATAGGAATTAACATTAACAATACATTTTTCCCTTACAAAGAACAATACAAATACACTTTTGAAAACACTAGAGGACAAAGATCTATGATAGACTATATTCTGTCGAATATAGAGTTACACCCGTCTCTAATCTTGGATGAAAGAGCACTTACATCAGCAGAAATAGGAAGCGATCATAAATTGGTATTGTGCAACATCAGAATGAAAACACATTATATGTGATAACAAAACAGCAGAATACACCACCAAGATTAAAGTCGAAAGCTTACAGGACGACTCCACAAGATATCTATTCCAAAAAAGGCTAACGGAAAAAAGCAACAACATGTATATCACAGAAAGTCACGGAGTCGAAGACAGCTGGGCAAAAAATTAAGTCTAATATCTTAGCCTCAGCCAACGAAGTGCTTGGTGAAAGAAACATTAATAAAAATAAATCGCTTCCAAGACGAAGAACTCTGGTTCTAAACGAATGGTTTTGTACAGAAGTGAAGGAAAAATGTAAAGAGAAGAAAAAAGCTTACCTAAAATACATCTCAACTAAAACACAAGAGGCATACGACAATTATAAGACTATAAGAAACGAAACACATTCAGTAGTAAAAAGAATAAAAAATGATCACTGGGAACGTTTTTCGAAAGAAATGTAACATGAGTTTTATGGTCTCCAAAAGGAAATGTGGCGCTATATACGAGATCAAAGAACGGAGGTAAAGGAACTAATAGAACCAAAACACATAGAAATGGATACATTGATGGACTATTGAAGCACGGCAAATTAGCTAAACATGTGATGTACATAAACTTAAAAAAATACGTGCTACATAATTTAAAATCGCACCGGCGGCTCTAATCATCAAGAGATTTTAGGGTGTGAGTTCATACAATAATATTTATGCTAGAGAAAAGAAATTATTAATTTTTTGGGAGCCATTAATAGATCAGAATCTATTACTATTTATCTATATAAAAATTACAAAAATGTTACGAAAAAAATGGTATCCCTTTGACTACTAATGGTACTTACCCTTGTTGTCTGTGGTAGGCTGCATTTCCTAATACAATAAGGATACATAGATGGATTGTGCGAACAGAAAAAGACGAAATAAGTTTTAACATAGTTACCATTTATTTAGATAGAACATAGTCATTAAACTGAGTTGATTAGAAAAATAAAAAAATAAGTCTTTCGCGTTGCATCTTAAAAGTTCAAAAAAAGGAAAAGGAACGAAACAGTTTATTGCAAAATACCTGGTGATAATCCGTTGTTGTTGAATTGCTGGAATCGGGTTAGCTCGCCAGAGTTGTGGATACGACGAAATCACTTTCACTTTTCACTTTCATTTTTAGAGTTAAAGTACTGTTACATAATTGTTATCATATTATACGAAAAATAAAAATTCCATAGTTCTTTTTGTTTTATGAAAAGAAAATAACTGCATTCATGATTATTAGTGATACTTCTCACTGACTTGATAATTAAACATATTTTATTTAGACCATAGTCTTTAAAAAAAATGGAACTGCGTTCCACGAAGATTGAATTAAGTGCGGTTTATATGAGACATATTAACCTTCGGAGTACGGAGATTATTTGACTTAGATTACGAAGATGGGTCAAGCGTGACCCATTCTCATTTTATTTATAAGGATATTTTAAATAGTCAGTATTATTAAACAGTATCTTTAATTTAACAAAAAACAAAGAAACATAAAAATTGTAATCCTAAATTTTTGTATTTAAATTTTTTAAGATGGTTTACCATCCTGGTCTTTTTGGCAGTAGTTGCATTTAATTTTGACAATATGGACTTCTTCGCGTTTTGAATGGGTATTACAAACAAATCTTTTACACATGTCACACCTTTTTGAATATTTATTGTCACTACTCCTACAAGAATAACAACGACCTCGTTTTGTTGCAGATTGCGGCACTTCGATTTGCTTTTTTACACTAACACTGGTGGTCTCTATTGCAGCGATTACGGATTTAGGGTATCCGGTGGGTTCTTCTTGTATTGCTTCCGCTCTTCAGTATATATTGGGCGAGGTTAACTGTTTTCCAACCTCCTCCAGAAATAGTTTTCTGCGATGTTTTATATTTACTTGGCTGTTCCATTCGGGATTTTTCGTATTCCAGAGAACGAAATCATTGTAGCACGCAATATCCAAAAAGTTGAAAAATATTCGTAAGGGCCATCTTCTTGTTGCTCTTTTAAATGTGTACTCTCTGATCAATTTATCTAAAATATCGACTCCACTTTTGGTTTTGTTGTAATCCAAAATAATATTTGGTTTAAACTTTTGGTTTTCATCAGAAATTTCATGTTCATTATGTAAGGTCGATAATAATACAACAAACTTGTTAGGCTTGGTTACATATGAAACTAAGGTAATGTTTTTAGTAAACAAAAATTTTAAAGAATATAGTGAGCGATCTGTCATTTCAAGCAGTGATTTGGGTAAACTCTTCCTATTTTTTCTGATAGTACCCAAAAGAGTTAAATTTTTGGATAATAGTTCTTCAGATAAAAAAATGTCGGTAAAAAAATTATCAGTTGTAATATTTCGACCAGACCTATACTAATGTTCTGCAAGTGTTTTGACAACTCGTGGGCCTTGGTTACGTTAAGAGTGATCACCAATCTTTCCAGTATATATCTCAAAGTTACAGCAATAAAAATTTTCAGCGTCACAATGGGTCTAAGCCTTTTTACCGTATTTCTTTGGTTTATTTGGTATATAAATCAGAAATGAACATGTGCCTATTAGACACTACATTTGCTCCCAAGGTTAACTATCCACTAATATTTCTACAAACATAATCATTTGCCCTTGAATACATTCACTGGTAAACAGAGACGGCTGCGTTTTACGTGTATCTACAAACACATTGAAAAATTCTTCGAAATCCAAAGACCGGGTCAGGAGTGACCCGTCATTATAGATTTTACGTGGAGGAAAAACTGCAATTTGCATGTTCACGAATGATACACGAAAAAATAGAATGAAACAAATAAGGAGAACTTACGATCAATCAGATTTGTAAAAAAATTATTTCATGAAATATTAAGAAATAAGTGAATTTCGGGTCACGCTTGACCCAGTCTTCGTACTCCGAAGGTTAAACGGAAGTCTTATCCGCAAATGTTGAACTAAGTTCTGTTTGAACGAAACATATTCACGCCGTACTAAGAAAACTATTATTTTATCGTACCGGACACAAAACAGAGAATATACCGGTATGGTATTTAAGACAACATATCGCACTTGCGATTTTCACGACAGAATCTTTAAGATTCCATTTTGCCTATTTAGGCACAGACAGGAAAAAATGCAGGTCTTCACTGCATGACCGCTAGAACTTAATTCCTCTCTTCTTGTCCTAATCTCGGACAAGATTCCTCTCTGCTCTCTATATTCACCTCCCTTTTTCACAGCTATCACCTAATTTGACCAATAATCATCATTCCGAAATTTTCGTACCAATCACATAGCTGGAAAATAATGTTTAGACCAGCCTTATTATGATCATACGTTTCTTTTTCGGCCAATCACCACGAGTGTCCTTTTTGTAACCGTTTAAGGATTCCCACGAAAGTTACTGCGTTGTAACCTTGTGGAATTCTGAGATTTCTATCACTCAAACACTTAGCAATCTTTCCTATTCTTCTTTTTATGAGGCATATCCTGTGCAAAGTAAATACTTTTAGGAAAGTTGTCTTCGAGCCCTAAAGTGTCTTTGTCATTTTACTGCCTGCAATAGCTAAATGACCAGCTTAGGCGTCTAGAATTTCTTAAAATATTAATCCTTCCGCTTTCTTGTGGGTGGCCCAAGAGAAACGCGTTGGGAAGTACATTTCGTCTTACTTCTATCTATAACGACAGAGACGGACTTTAGCGATATTTAGATTGTGATTCTTCCAGCCTGTTTCACTGCCTCCCCCACGATTTCAACTTCGTGCTAACCAGTTTGAAATCGGAAACGGAAATAAAAAAATGAAACAGCAAAAAAAAATGAAAACCACATTTGTTAGTCACCATATCGTAATATCGTTCAGAGGCCTTAGGCTTTCTCTAACGATCAATACATGTCTTACAATCTAGACATGGACGCGTTAATCATAACACAAAAAATTCACAAGAATACAACGACGCAATTCGTCATCGTAGACACAAAAAAAAATAAAAACACAAAAATAGGGCAAGATATGTTAACGTTTTTTCGGATGCATAGGTTTCTTTCAACCTAGACTAACACCACGAATAACATAAGAATAATGATGTCTTAGCATCATTAACGCCATAAAAAATTAACATGTTATCCTTGACTTGGATGCATAAAGTCTCTCATTCATGACTTATTCCAGAGATAACACAATATAATAACGCCATAAGCAGTTATTACTTACGAACAAAAAAAAAACAAAAAAAAGGAGTTACTGATAGTTCTAAGTTGGACCTTGTAATTCTATAAAGATAAGCCTGTAATTAGTTTATTGTGGAAAAATGGACACAATGCCTTTCAGAAACTTACTACTCTTTCAAGAACAGGGGGGATTAGGAAAATATTGATATTTTAACTTCGTTGTGGTAACCAGAACAAGCGATAACTGACGCGTATCATACGCCTATCATAGGAACATTTTCGGTGGGGTCAACTTAAGGGAGGGTCATAGTCGGTAGAGTCTATTATTCAAAGTTACACAACCAAACGGAAATTTTAGGAAATGACATAGGAAGTCATCACCTAAGGTCTGTGGCTAAATTGCGATTATGAATGGCTTCTCATTCCGACGAGTCAACTGGCGGGAATCCGCTCACTTCATCCCTAGCCTTTCTCAGTGTCTGGCCATCCATACCGTAAAGGGGGTTAGACAACATATTTTAATAGAGGGGGCTGAAATTCATAGGTCCTTGAAGTAAGAATAAACTTAGGCAAAACAAATAGGTTCTATTACGAACTATCACTAGTAACTGTACTAAGGACTTCTGATATCAATCTAGATACCAAAAAAAAAATAAGAAACGATTTTCAAAAAAAATATAAAAAACATTTTCCCTAAGCTTAAGCTGGATTGCATATAAGCGAAGGTAGTATATCCTAGAAGGATACCAAAAAAATAAAAAAAATAAAAAAATTAAAAATCAACCTTTTATTATAAAAAAAGTTTTACTTCTATATCGGACTAACGCACGACATAAAAACATTTGAAGAAGGATTTTTAATATGTCCTTTCAACAAAACAAAAAAATTTATTTTTATTAACTAGGTAAAACAGTTCAAAGAACTGGGGTGTGAGCCAAACTGAGTTGCTCTGGAGATCAACGTGCGGAATCCCCTACACTACTTCCAGAGGCTCGTCTCCTTCGCGACAACATAAAAAAAATATATCAAATAGATAAACATTGACCGCAGCGGGACAATTCCCTACTATTGGTCTACACCACACATCAAAAAAAAGGTTGTCGAGACAGCTCTAAAAAATTTATGCGCGTCTCTCGTCCTGAAGGGAACGAGGCACTTGGGGACGGTTTTGCCGAAGCAAAGTTGTATTCAACGTACTACGTACTAGGGTATCAGTGCATTACTGATCCCACGCCAAAATTTGTTGGAAGAGAAACAAATCCCTTCCAGGAAAAAGTTCGAAATTTGCGCGACTTTTCCTTTAACACGGACCACGGAGGAAATGGGGTGTCGCTAAAAAAAATTACCGAAGTATTTAGATTATAATAGGCTTTCAGATCAAAAATTCATATGTCCAAAATCATTTATTTGAAATCACACTTTCCAAAATTGAAGAATTTCGACTAATAAAAAAATTTGGTGCACAAAACAAAAAAAATTATTTCTCTCAAAAAAACTTTAAGCACCTGTACTATAAAATAGAAAAAATCAAAAATATCTAAAAAATTTATTTAAAGTTGGTTCATATCGCCCTGTAAATAACGGAATATACATTTCTATTCGCTATCGGACAAATCTGAAGCATCTGACGAAACATTGACGGATGAATAAGCTTTTAAATCTTTAATATGCCAATTTCCAGCATTGGAACCATCTGGATTCCTAAGAACGTAAACTAAAGAGGATAGTTTTTTAATTATGGTACATAAAATATATTTGGGAGCCAATTTTGCCATGAAATGTTTCGGGGCGCTAGATAAAACCATATTTTTTCTCCAAACTTGATCGCCAACGTTAAACTGTACGTCACGTTTACGCAAATTATATGTTTTTGCATTTCTCTGATATGCACGAGACAAATTTTTACGCACGGCCGTGAAAACTTCTTTTATTCCCGTTACTTCGGACGCGTAATTATCGCGATCACCCGGTAGGATTTCTATATCAACAAAATCATGGGGTATTTGACCGTAATAATTTCCAGACAAGGGTACGTGTCTAGCGAAATTTAAAAATGCCGGTGAATATTTGGTTACTTCATGTTTCGCTGTGTTCATGGCTTGCCGAATTTCATGTATGTGTTTGTCCCAATCGCGATGTTCGTCAATATAACTTCTGATTGCCGTACCAATAGTACGATTGCTCCTTTCAACAAAATTTACTTGGGGAGAATAAACCGCAGAGAACCAGATTTTTTGGACTGCATATCTCTCACAAAGATCTTTCATTATTTTACAATTTAAATTAGAGGCATTATCACACATGAGATGTTGTGGAACTCCAAATATGAGAAACACCTGTTCCTCTAAAAATTTACAGATATTTGAAGCAGTAGCCTTGCGAAGAGGATGTAACAAAGTGTACTTAGAAAACCAATCTGAGACCACCAGCAACCACGTAAAACCGTTTCTACTTCTGGTTAAAGGGCCTATTAAATCAACGGCGATAATTTGCCATGGGTATTCGGCTTTTTTCTCTTTACCCATTTTACCCATTTGCGCCATATTTGGTGCTTTTTGTGCTCCACACGTTTTGCAGGCACGGACATATCTAACAACATCTCTTCGCATTTTTGGCCAGTAATAATTTTCTTGGATTCGAGCAAGAGTTTTATAAACACCAGGATGGGCACAAGTTGCAGGATCATGACACGACTTAATAACATCCTCACGTTGAGGTTTGGGAACAAGGACTTTCCACTCGATTAAATTTGAATTAAAAGGAAGACAAGCCGGAATAAATTTGTATATGAGGTCGTTCTCTACTTTCCACTGTGGAAAACTTTCTGGGTTAGACAAAATCTTTGTACGCAAATCATCGTACCAGGGATCGATGCGATCAGTATAAACTTCAAGATAAGCAATTTGATCATTCTCATGAATCCTACTAAGTGCATCAGGCACCTTATGACATGCTCCTTTACGATGGACGATTCGGAAATCAAACTGTTTGAGACGCATAGCCCAACGAGCTAAACGGCCTGTGGGATTTTTTAAATTTCTAAGCCATAACAACGAATAATGGTCAGTGATGAGGGTAAATTCAACACCATCTACGTAAGGACGAAATTTTTCAACAGCAAACAAAGCTGCAAGGGCCTCTTTTTCGGTGGTTCCATACGAACGTTCTGCTCTTGTCAAAGACCGACTAGCATAGGAAATCACCTTTTCTCCACCGTCTATTTCTTGAGTCAATACAGCTCCTAGACCGGTGTTACTTGCGTCACACTGAATAGTGAAGGGACGAGAATAATCGGGTTGTACTAGAACTGGGGAAGATACTAAAGCTTCCTTTATGGCGATAAAAGCATTCTCAGCTTCTGATGTCCAAACTATAGGTTCTTTCTTTTTCTTTCCTTTCAAAAGATCATTGATAGGGGAAACAAGGGTAGAAAAATCTTTGACGAAGCGTCTATACCAAGAACAAAGACCAATAAAACGTTTAATCTCCGTTGTGTTAGTTGGACGGGGATAATTAACCATAGTGGAAATTTTGTCGGGGTCCGACCGAAGAGAGTTATCACCAACGATATAGCCTAAATACTTCAAAGTTGTTTTGAAAAATTCACATTTGTCTACATTTATCGTAAGGTTAGCATCCTTTAGTTTATCTCGAACTTGTCCTAACAAGGCAACGTGTTCCTCAGCAGTGGAAGAACAAACAATAATATCATCCAAGTAAGTAAAAATAAAAGGTTCGAATTCTGGTCCAAAAATCTGATCTACTAATCTTTGCTGGGTTTGAGCACTATTACAAAGACCAAAAGGCATCACAGTAAATTGAAAAGATCCACGGCCAACAACAGCAAAAGCAGTTTTTTCTCGCGAAGATGGATCAAGAGGGATCTGCCAAAAAGCTTTTTTCAAATCTATCGAACTTATATATTTAGCGTTACGCAATAATGACAAAATTCGGTCAATATTGGGGAGAGGATATGTGTCATGACGAGTAACTTCATTAAGATTCCTGCCATCAAAACAAAACCTAAACTCGCCTGTCTTTTTCTTTACAAGCAAGACTGGACTACACCAAGGACTGTTACTCGGTTCTATAACTTTAAGTTTGAGCATCTCATCTAATTCGCGATTTAAAATATCCGACATGTATGGCGACATAGGAAAAGGACGTTGTCGAAAAGGCTTTGCGTCACCCGTATCGATAGTCATTTTGATCTTATCTGTTCTTCCTATACCATTCTTTTTGTCTACCTCCTGAAAACTATGGATGACAGCATCCGCTAGAGGTCTTAACTCGGCGGCAAGAGAATCAATCGAACACAAAGATTGTGGGAACGAAACATCGCCTTCAGGTTTTGAAGTTACTATCTCGCAACAAGGATTTCTGACACTCCATTTATTTTGTTCGAAATTTATCGCTAAAGAAAATTTTGAAATAAAGTTACTTCCTAAAATAAAATTTATTGGTAGCGATGGCACTACAAGACAACTAATCACATGACAAATTCCATTCGCCACAAACGGCAAATCTACAATACCAGAAACCTTTTTACTCGATCCGTCGGCTAAAGACACATTCTGACTACACGGTAAATCGATCTCAATGTTGTTTCTCTCAAGAAAATCCAATCCCTTGGATCCGACTACAGTAGTGGAACACCCGGTATCTAATAAAAGCGTAAAGGGTTGCGAAAGAATTTGAACCTCCAAGTAAGGTCTGTTATCGAATGGCTTTGAAGCAATGACCGGAGATAATTTTGACGAATGTTTATAAAAATTTTTTACTGTACCTAGCCATTTGTACCAATCAGAGACATTAAAATTTTCTGGAAACTTATTATCGGCCGCAAAACATGAATGTTCGGGGTTTGAAATTTTATTGTGAACACTCTTACCGAACTTAAGGGTGTTGGTTATTCGTTTTTTGAAGGTTTGACACAGTTTGGGCATGTCCTTACTGTAATATTATCTGCGCCACATCGGAAACAAAAATATCTATCAAAACGCTGTTTACAGTCGTTGAAATTGTGCCCGCGTCTTCGGCAATTAAAACAAACGATCATCTTCGATTTATTCGAAGTACTTTTACTAGGGTTTTTCGCCTCAGAATTTCGCGGAGCCGAGAGATCGTCATTATTTTTAAAATTTGCTTTTCCGTTAGGAACATTGGCTTTTCTGGAGGGACCGGGGAACTCATGATTAACATAAGCGACGGACGTTTCCTTCTTGACACTAGGCACGACCACATTATTCTCTAGTTTACGAATAACAGCAGACAACTCCTCAACAGTATTGGTATCGACTAATGCAATCAACGGAATATATTCAGGGATAATATTTTGCCTCAAGTGTTTCACGATAGTTTTCTCTAAAGGCTGCACCGTCAGCCGTTTTGCCAAAGACATAACCTGTGCCTGAAATAAAGCGAACGACTCATTTTTCTTCTGCTTCCTGGATTTGATCTGGTTCCATAAATCCTCGTCGTAGTCTTGGGGAAGAAACGTAGCCTTCAAAAGACCAATCAATTCGTTCCATGAAGAAACGGTACTACTATTAGAAATAGTAGATAATAAAAGGTACAAATAATAGTAAACAAACTATTTATTTTAACCGAAAAACCGTAATATTACAATAAACAAAGAAATTAAGATACGTGTTTCTGCAACGAGATATTCTTCTAGACTACTGTATCGAACGCAGAACTAACACTAACATACAGTTCTGACATTCACATCCCTTGTAACATGTGCAACCTTAGGTAAGAGTTTATCGCCCTAATGCATTCGGAGAATTGGCCCACCCATGAAGGAAGACCCCACATGTGTATTATAACACTTAACAAAAATAATAAAGTTGAATTCCAACATCCACTCGCAACTAAAATTATTTTTGAATTAGTCAAACAGACCCCCTTTACTACTTAAGTACTCTAACTTAACCCTATTCAGCGGCTTAGTCAACATATCAGCTATCATATCCTCGGTAGGACAATACTTAAAGTTAACAACCCCTTTTTCATGCAATTCTTTTACGAAATGGTACTTTGTATCGATATGTTTTGTCCGATTACTGAATTTGTGATTTCCTAAAAGTTTTAGACAGCTTTGATTGTCTTCGTATATAACTATTTCCGGCTCTAAACCCACAAATTCCTTTATAACCTGTTTTAACCAAATTGCTTCCTGACAGCCTCAGCCAATGCTATGTACTCTGCTTCAGTTGATGATAGAGACACGCAATTCTGTTTTCTACATCCCCAATTTATAGGCGAACCCCGTAATAAAAATATATACCCGCTATTGGATTTTCTGTTCCCCTTGTCTTCTGCCCAGTCAGCGTCTGCATAGCCGTATAATGCATTATCTGTTCCTTCTTGTCCTAAAATAAGCTTTTTATATTTAGTTTTCTTTAAATATCTTAACACCCTCTTTGCTTCGTTCCAATCTACTTCTTTTGGATTTTTATTCTATTGACTTAGTATGGTGACGCTTGCCAATATATCCGGTCTAGTATTTACCGCAATATATAATAAACCACCAATCAGTTGTTGGTATATTTCACTGTTTTTCATCGGCTTCTCTCTGCTAAGCTTATAGTATCCAACATCCAGCGGTATATTGGACTCTTTTGCATCTTTCATCTTAAACTTGTTCAGCAATTTGTCAATATAACTGCTTGATTTAAACTATATATCCCTTGATCGCACCTTTCAATCTTCATACCTAGATAATTTTGTAATAATCCCAAACTCGTTATTTAAAAATTACATTTTAGATTCTCTTCAAATGTATCAATTACCTGTGTATCCTTTGCTGCTATTAAAATGTCATCCACGTATATAAGTACGTAAACCCTTTCATTATTTATTACCTTGATATATAAACATGTATCAATATTGCTTTTACAAAAATTCTCTTTAGATAAAACTTCATCAAGCTTTTTGTTCCAAGTTCTGGCAGATTGTTTCAAACCATATAAACTTTTATTTAATTTGCAAACACAACTTGTATCCTTTTCTTCAAATCCCTCAGGCTGTTTCATAAAAATTTCTTCTGACAGTTCTCCATTTAGAAAGGCTGTTTTTGCATCTATATGCCTTACTATGAGATTTTTTCTCCATGCCTCTGTCAATAAAATTCGAAGACTAGCTTGCCGCGCAACCGGAGCGAACACTTCATCGTAGTCTACGCCGAATTTTTGGCTAAAACCCCTTGCTACCAGCCGTGCTTTGTACTTCTTCGAGCTTTGATCTTCGCCTGTTTTTAACTTGAATACCCATTTACATGAGACTATATTCTTTTCCTTTGATGCTTGTATTAAATCCCAAGTTTTATTTTTCCTTAATGACGTGATTTCCTCTTCCATAGCTTGCTTCCATTTTTCACTATCACTTCTTTTAAGCGCTTCTTTAAAGTTTCTAGGTTCTACTTCTTCGAGTTCTGTCAACTTTGTTATGTAGCGCTCAGGTGGAATACCTTTATTTATTCTGCTAGATCTACGATCACCTGAATTCTCTATATCGAGATCTGTATCTAATTGATAGTTAGAATCACCGTCATCGTCATGGGATTCTTCCCAACTTAAGCTCTCATACGTGTTAGATGTGTCCGTAGAATTTTCTATTTCCTCCGTGTTTTCAAAATTTGCAACCTCTCTGTCTTCTACGTCGTTTGGCTCTATTTTTTGCCGTTCCATCATGGACCCAATGGATATTTCCTCACTTTTTGCCTCCTTTTTCTCGACGCATATATTTCTCTTGGAAAACACCACACTACAGCTAATTGTAATACGTTCTGTATCTACATTTAACAATCTATACGCTTTTGATTCATCAGAGTAACCTACAAATATCAGTGACTCACCTTTTGGATCAAATTTATCCTTCATTTTTTCTTTGGGAATGTGGCTATAAACCGTAGACCCAAATATTTGCAAATTCGACACATTCGGTGTTACTTTATGCCACAATTCATAGGGCGTTTTTTCTTTCGACTTAGTAGGTAATCGATTTTGCAAATAATTGGCTGTCACTATCGCTTCCCCCAAAATTTCTTTGCTAAACCCGCATCGATTAACATGCACCTAGCCATTTCAACTAGAGATCGATTCTTTCTTTCTGCAACCCCGTTTTGTTCTGGAGAGTACCCCGCTGTATATTGAATTTTTATACTTTTACCCTTTAAAAATTCCCTTAAATTATTATTTACGTACTCGCCACCCCTATCCGACCTAATTAATTTTGGAACCCTACCTAACTGATTACTCGCAAATTCTATAAACTCTTTTATACATTTTACCGCTTCATTTTTATGATTTAATAAATATATAGTTGTATATCTAGAAAAATCATCAATTAAAGTCAAAATATAACGTTTACCCCCTGGAGTAACAGTCTTCATGGGCCCGCAAATATCCGAATGTAATAAGTCAAGAATATTAAATGTATTGCTATGAGAAAATTTTGGAAAACTCTTACGTAAAATTTTACCTTTCATACAGCATTCACAAGTTTCCCTAATCCTACAGTCTGTCATATCAATCCCGACTGCCATTTTCTTTTCCATTAAGTGTTTGACTGCATCCATGTCCCTGTGTCCAAACCGTCTATGCCATGCATGTTGACAGTTGCTGGAGTGCTCCACAGCACTCAATCCATGGTCCACAGTTGAAAGTTTGTATAAGTCCGGTGAAGGCACCGCACTCGCGACGACTTTTCCGTGTAAAGCGATTTTACACTCGTTTTTATCGAATTGCACATTATGTCCCGCACTTGTTAGCTTTTTCACCGAAAGCAGATTTGAGTCTAATCCCGGCACATACAACACTTCGTCGATTTTTAAATTTTCCACTCCCGATCCAGTCACGCACTCAATAAGTCCTGTTGCTATACCCTGAACCTCGGAGTATTGCCCTTTCTCCGCCAAACTTACAACGCCTTTTCTGCTACCGTCAAATTGGGTATAGAATCCTTTGTAATTAACCATGTGGCTCGAAGCTCCTGAGTCCACATACCACGAAGCAGAATCCCTTTTTCCGTCCCTTGAGCTATAATTGACCATAAAACATGCATCATCAGTACCTTCAGTGACTTTATTGGCCTTTTCCTTCTTAAACGCTTTGTACTTAAAGCAATCTCGTTTAAAATGGCCCTTCCGGTTACAAAAATAACACTGCCTTGCTTCTGCCCTTGCAGTACCATTATTTTTGTTACCCTCGTATACTGACTTCATCACCGACTCCTCCTGATTTCTTCCCAAAGCTCCCTGACGTCTCCTGTACTCATCTATTAATTTACTCGTAACAAATTCTAGAGTAAATTCACTCGATGGCCTACTTTCCAGCGCTGTAATCAAAAAACTGTATGAGTCTGGAAGACTTCCCAGCAAAATTCCTGCTGAGAACCTGTCCTTAATTTCTTCCCCTAAGGCGGCCAGTTTATTCAACGATTCTAGGAATAAACTAATGTGTGCTTCCATATCACCATTCTCCTCTAGCGATAGCCTACAGATTTGCTTTAACAAAAACACCATACTAGACAAACTTGATTTCTGATGATACTCCCTTAGCGCTATCCACGCATCGCGCGCGAATTCCCTGTTCCGGATATGCACTAATTGATTAACGTCAACAAGTAAGGCTATAGTTGACAAAGCCTTATCATTTTGTTTTTTCCAAGAACTGCTTCGATCTGCTTCTAATGGTAACTCACTCGAAACTATTTCCCATAGATCAGCATTGATGAGTAACATTTTCACTAAATAACTCCAAGATTGATAGTTCTTGCCGTTCAACTTTTCGACGTTATATTTCGCACTCTCCGCCATTATGTATTCGGTTAACACGAAAATTTCGCGACTGTACACTTTTAATTATTATCTTAATACAGGTGAGCTAACAACGTAACTGAGCCCAGAACCTATTAGAAATAGTAGATAATAAAAGGTACAAATAATAGTAAACAAACTATTTATTTTAACCGAAAAACCGTAATATTACAATATACAAAGAAATTAAGATACGTGTTTCTACAACGAGATATTCTTCTAGACTACTGTATCGAACGCAGAACTAACACTAACATACAGTTCTGACATTCACATCCCTTGTAACATGTGCAACCTTAGGTAAGAGTTTATCGCCCTAATGCATTCGGAGAATTGGCCCACCCATGAAGGAAGACCCCACATGTGTATTATAACACTTAACAAAAATAATAAAGTTGAATTCCAACAACTACGAACACTCCTGAACCACACAGCAGCGCTACCTGTAAATAACTCGACAGCTGATCTGAAAAGAACCTCTTGTCCTACATTACGGGATTCAGCCAGGTCTCTAACTTTTTCTATGAAAGGGAAAACTCCTTTAGAATCTCCACTAAACTTAATGTTCCAATCAGCTAAATTAGTTGGATGTGACACCTGAACGACGGGAGCTGGAATATTAACGACCGGCTGTGAAGGAATTATATTCGAAGAAACTGATAACCCAACAGGAACGACTTTGTCATCTAATTGCCCTTCTAAAAGTAAACAATCTGCAGAAGCCTCTGCCTTATACTCTTCTTCTTCCTCAAATTCTACGGGTAACCTAGCTATTCTAAAAGATAAATGCGTCAGATGAGCCTTTGCCCTACGATAGACCGAATCTCTAACGTCTCCTTCGAAATCTCCAATTAAACTACGGATGTCAACAGCAGTTTCGTCTATCTGCTTCTTCTCATCGTTGAATATTAACCTATTTTCCTCTAAATCAATAACGGCCTTTTTACTAAGTAATTTACGAAGCATTGTTTTTTTGTCACTAAGATTTTTCTTAGTCTTAACCCCTCGTATAAACAATTCATAATCAATTTCGTCATTTTTTAAATATTGAACCACGGAGGATTCCATTTTGAATTATATTCTTTCAAAAATTATGCAAAAAAATTCAACAAAAATATTTAAACTCAAAATTTACTGTAAACTTGGAATTGAAAACTAGCAGTTATTATTTTATTTACCTTTGGAATTTTCTCTTTTCGTATTTACATTACTATCTTATTTCTTATCTGCGCATCCATCGAAATTTTATAAACAGTATAAAATCTCTATTCAGACACCTTTAGACAACAAGGAGCCACATTTTAAATTAGTGCTGGGAAAAATACCATTTACGTGTAAGACTAAAAAAAAAGGAATGCAATGACGTTGTTTTTAAGTACTCGTTAACACGGAGCAAAAAGAAACAAAAAAATTACAGAAACCTCTAGGTGCGGTCGCCGTTTTATGAATAAAACTTAGGTTGCATTAAAAATAAAAAAGCCTTTTTGTGACATTACTAATTAAGAGTTATATGAAAAACTTAGCGTTATTTTATGAATCAATAATGAGCAGAACAACGTGGACAAAATAAGAAAACAAACTAATAAGAATTAGACAAGAGATAGCCCCACATGTTGCGGCGTCATTTTATGAAGCACGGCAAATTAGCTAAACATGTGATGTACATAAACTTAAAAAAATACGCGCTACATAATTTAAAATCGCACCGGCGGCTCTAATCATCAAGAGATTTTAGGGTGTGAGTTCATACAATAATATTTATGCTAGAGAAAAGAAATTATTAATTTTTTGGGCGCCATTAATAGATCAGAATCTATTACTATTTATCTATATAAAAATTACAAAAATGTTACGAAAAAAATGGTATCCCTTTGACTACTAATTGTACTTACCCTTGTTGTCTGTGGTAGGCTGCATTTCCTAATACAATAAGGATACATAGATGGATTGTGCGAACAGAAAAAGACGAAATAAGTTTTAACATAGTTACCATTTATTTAGATAGAAAATAGTCATTAAACTGAGTTGATTAGAAAAATAAAAAAATAAGTATTTCGCGTTGCATCTTAAAAGTTCAAAAAAAGGAAAAGGAACGAAACAGTTTATTGCAAAATACCTGGTGATAATCCGTTGTTGTTGATTTGCTGGAATCGGGTTAGCTCGCCAGAGTTGTGGATACGACGAAATCACTTTCACTTTTCACTTTCATTTTTAGAGTTAAAGTACTGTTACATAATTGTTATCATATTATACGAAAAATAAAAATTCCATAGTTCTCTTTGTTTTATGAAAAGAAAATAACTGCATTCATGATTATTAGTGATACTTCTCACTGACTTGATAATTAAACATATTTTATTTAGACCATAGTCTTTAAAAAAAATGGAACTGCGCTCCACGAAGATTGAATTAAGTGCGGTTTATATGAGACATATTAAACGGAAGTCTTATCCGCAAATGTTGAACTAAGTTCTGTTTGAACTAAACATATTCACGCCGTACTAAGAAAACTATTATTTTATCGTACCGGACACAACACAGAGAATATACCGGTATGGTATTTAAGACAACATATCGCACTTGCGATTTTCACGACAGAATCTTTAAGATTCCATTTTGCCTATTTAGGCACAGACAGGAAAAAATGCAGGTCTTCACTGCATGACCGCTAGAACTTAATTCCTCTCTTCTTGTCCTAATCTCGGACAAGATTCCTCTCTGCTCTCTATATTCACCTCCCTTTTTCACAGCTATCACCTAATTTGACCAATAATCATCATTCCGAAATTTTCGTACCAATCACATAGCTGGAAAATAATGTTTAGACCAGCCTTATTATGATCATACGTTTCTTTTTCGGCCAATCACCACGAGTGTCCTTTTTGTAACCGTTTAAGGATTCCCACGAAAGTTACTGCGTTGTAACCTTGTGGAATTCTGAGATTTCTATCACTCAAACACTTAACAATCTTTCCTATTCTTCTTTTTATGAGGCATATCCTGTGCAAAGTAAATACTTTTAGGAAAGTTGTCTTCGAGCCCTAAAGTCTCTTTGTCATTTTACTGCCTGCAATAGCTAAATGACCAGCTTAGGCGTCTAGAATTTCTTAAAATATTAATCCTTCCGCTTTCTTGTGGGTGGCCCAAGAGAAACGCGTTGGGAAGTACATTTCGTCTTACTTCTATCTATAACGACAGAGACGGACTTTAGCGATATTTAGATTGTGATTCTTCCAGCCTGTTTCACTATCTAAAAAAGCTCTATCCAGAGGAAGAACAAATGATGCTAGAACCGGAAACACCAGAAATTACCACAAATGAAGATGTTAATATAAGTGCACAGGAAGTACGAAAAACACTCGAAAAGCTGAAGAACAGAAAAGCTGCAGGTAAGGATGAAATACCAAACGAATTACTGAAATATTGTGGAGCAGCAATGCCAGAATAATTGACAACATTAATTAACAAAATCATAAAACACAATAAAATACTGGAAGTATGGAGAACGAGCGAACTAATTCTACTATTCAAAAAAGGAGATAAAAAGCAGCCAGAAAACTACAGAAGTATCAACTTGTTAAATACTGCCCTTAAACTTACAACTAAAATCTTACAAGACGTAATGAATCAGAGGATAAGTTTATCAGATGAACAACAGGGTTTTCGTACTGGAATATCGTGTACAGATGCAATATTCGTCATAAAGCAAATTACTGAGAAATCACTAGAGTATAATAGACCAGCATTTATATGTCTGATTGACTTGGAGAAAGCATTTGACAGAGTAAGACTTAAAGATGCAATCCATCTTCTGTATAATAGAGAAGTCACTCTAGATATCATAAAAACTATTGAGAACATCTACCAAAACAACAAAATGGAAGTCAGAATAGATGGACAACTTACAGAACCCATAGATATAGGCAGCGGAATAAGACAGGGAGACTCAATGAGTCCTATGCTTTTCAATTTATTCATGGATGAAATCATCAAAAACGTCAACAAAGGAAGAGAATATAGAATGGAAAACAAAGAGTAAAAATACTCTGCTACGCAGACGACGCAATATTGATAACCCAAGAAGGAGATAGTCTGCAAATATTAGTCCACAGATTTAACATGCAAATATTAGTCCATAGATTTAACATAAGAGCAAAAGAATTCAATATGACAATTTCATCTCAGAAAACCAAAACAATAGTAATCAGTAAAGAACCAATCAGAAGCAAAATAGAAATTGATGGTATCAGTATTGAACAAGTAATGGAAGTAAAATACCTTGGAATTAGATTGTCCAGTTACGGAGACCTAGACAAAGAAGTGAAAAATCAAGTACAAAAAGCAAATAGATTGGCAGGATGCCTTAATAACACTCTATGGCGAAACCGACATATTAACACTGAGATAATAAAAAAAAATAAAAAAAAAATAAATAACCTGACAGTATATCTTGAGTCCGACTAAGTTGGCCACCCCTGATTTACAATATATACAATCAAGATTAACAAATACAAACCTAAAAAGAGAATCGGGCAAAGTTTAATGTACGGGAACACTGGAACATGGGAAGTTTTAATTGTGGAACAGTTTAAAAATTTGAAACGTCAGATTACGAAAACGTCCCATGTATTTTGTCGGACAGAACATCCAATTGATTTGTTACACTTTCATTGAACTCTCTTGCAAAAATCAGACTGCCATTACTAACCAACATGATCCCTGTCCTTTGACAGGTTCTTCATGTTCCACTCATTAAAATACCCAGTTGGCTATAAACACCAGTCTGATTTTTGCATGAGAGTTTAATGAAATGGTAACAAATCAATTGGAATTTCTGTCCGACAAAATACATGGAACGCTTTAGTAGTCTGACGTTCCAAATTTTTAACCTTTTCCACAATTAAAACGTCCCCTGTTCCAGTGTTTCCATACATCAAAGTTTGTCCGACTAAACACCGTTAAGCTTTAACAAATTTTCAGCTTGCTATTAATCAACTTTTTTTTGGTACGCGGGATCCAGGTCTATAAATGCTGTTTTATGTAAAATAAACATAGCTTTATCTTTACACTTATAATCAATTTAAATAAATTAACTCTGCATTATTTGATCAGTTAATTTTAATTCTTTATTTAAAAGCATAAATAGGTTCTCCTTAATAGGGGTTGTGCTTTAATAATTTTATAATAAGCAATTTGTTCATCGGTTTTACAAGATTTGATTTGATTTTCCTAATTTTTGCATTCCATTATATGTAACTACGTTATACTTAAAATTGCTAGGCTGGAAATTTGTAGACAATACTGTGAAGATGATTTTCTAACCGAAAAGGGCCAAATGTAAAATTATTTAAAAGTCTACAATTTTTATGCTTTTTAATACTACGGTAACATTGCCTGGCTCGGGAATTACCGTATGGATACCTATTGGAGTATAAAGGTGGACCGTATTTGTACGAAACTACGTTTGGCTCAGGATTGATAGAAATTTTTAGGCGGTATATTTTTTTTCTACAAATCTTTTATTTGCAAACTATGTCAAGTATATATTTCATAATTCATTACGTCATATATCACCTAAGTTTAAATATGAAAGATATACTCGTCTAACTCTATCAGAAATCGATGGCTCGGGATAACTGCTTTATCTAATGGACTGACTTTGTATGAAGGATGTATATATATATATATATATATATATATATATATATATATATATATATATATATATATATATATATATAATAAAGGAGCACTCGTAAGTGTAGGGTTCTTTCGGTCAAGTGGGTGGCAAAAAAAGACAAAGAAGAAGATAACTCCTACCCTTCCTCGCTTATCAACAAATTTCTTTTTTTCCAAAGTTACGGTTCTTCTCTGAATGACATACCCAATGGTGACCAACTTTGATCAATATCGAATAATACTATGAACATCACAATTCTGCCCACTACTAATCTTGGGACTCCTGTTTCCCATTTTTCGTCACTTCCTTATTTTCCTCAGGTTACTGATAAACTTATTAAACTATATAAAAATAATAATATTCCTGTTAAAATCGCAATCAAGAATACAAGAACAGTCAGAAATTTGTTCTCTAAAACCAAAACACCCTTGTCCCCTTTGGAACAAGTTAATGTTATCTACCACATACCTTGTGCTGAATGTGACGCATGTTATGTAGGGCAGACAAAGCGAACTTTAAAATCACGTTTAATTTCACACCGCAGTGATATCACTTTGAAAAAACCAACTTGTGCCTTAGCCCAGCATGCAATAGATACTAAACATAGGGTGGACTTTGATGAAGCCAAGATCCTTTTCAATGAATGTAACCTCTCGAAAAGACAGTTCTTAGAGATGTGTTACATATTGAAAACCCCCAATGCACTTAACAAGAGAACTGACATCAGCAACTTGAGTCAAATATACCCTGCATTGATTTTGCAGAATTAGTTGGTATTATTACACTCAAATTATTATATTGTAAAAAAGTTTTTTTTGTGGTTTTTAAGCCTTTCCCACTTTGTTAATAATAACAGTTTACTTAATAGATTTAACAATTTAAAAATTCCTATAAGATTAAAGTTTGCATTACTGGTATGAATTATAAATTACATTTAATTAAATTGATTTATAGATTTTCTTAAATTTGCATATTTTTTCTTTTGCACATTGAGCTGCGATATATGAAAGTTATAATTTTGTATTACTTTATCTATTTATTAGTTAACTGGATAATAAAGAGTCAAAACGAAAACAAATATTGTATTTACCGTCTGCAATAAACTCAATTTTTGAGAGTTTTAACGGGAAATAAGTTATTAAAAGTATCCAGTGAACAATATAAGACATTAAGTTAAGGTTAGTGATAATTAAAAACATTAAAATCGGTGAAATAACATCCAAATAGAACCAAGGACATACAAAAAGTAAGATCGCTAAAATTGTTAAGCCTGTTTAACAGCAAAACGTAGTCACGAAACTCTGGCCGATGAAATTGCGACGTTGCCGTTGTGAGTAGATTTTCCAGGTAACCGCAGAAAATAACAACCGATAATAAACATACAAAATAAATACGGTAAACGCTGTCTTCTCTGCACTGTTGAGGTGGAAGACAGTGTTTGGCGCCGGAAAATGGAAAGGTATCTGGAAACTTTAGACAGTGATGACACACAGTCAGAAGGAGGGTCAAAAAGGAAGGACAGATATATGGATAACGAGGAAGATGATATTTTTAGAAAGAGCAAAAAGTTCTCGAGAACACCAACAAAAAATCAAAAGAAAAGAAATGAAGAAACAAAACTTAGTCTTTTAAAAATTGATCAATTATTAATAATGGTGAGCCACCTCACCGATGACATTAAGGAAATAAAAAGAAATCAAAAAGAAAGAAAGGAAGCAATAGAAAAGCTCATTATAGAAAACAGAGCGCTGAGAAAAGAAAACAGAGCGCTGAGAAAAGAAAATGCGGAACTAAAACAAGAGAAAAATGAATAACCATTTTCAATGTCGTTGCAACACGAAACTACAGCCGCGCGATATTCTAGTCCAATCAGAGAGTGCCGCAAGCACCTCTACCGGTTTCGAAACTTATTAGTTTCTCATCAGGAGGCACATATGCTGCTCTCCCTGATCCAACCAAAACAAACCCCGGCGTGCAGTCACGGATCGCAACGAACGAAATGGCATAGATGCCCTAGCGGCAACTGCTATCAAAAGTCTAAGTTTTCACTCTAACGGCATATTAAGCAACATAATGCTACTCTACATCCCACCAGAATGAAAACAATGGGAACCTTCTCTGGTTACACCTCCGAGGCTTCTACATTTTGCAAGCCATACGGATGCCGAGACTAAGGAAGATGAGGAAATTCTACAATATATAATTCACGTCCCATCTGCTCAGCGCGGTAAAGTTCCAACGAGAATAGTTCCCTTTGTACTCCAAACAGAGTAAAGTAAATCAAAAATGAATAACCATTTTCAATGTCGTTGCAACACGAATCTACAGCCGCGCGATATTCTAGTCCAATCAGAGAGTGCCACAAGCACCTCTACCGGTTTTGAAACTTATTAGTCTCTCATCAGGAGGCACATATGCTTGTATGGTAGAGGTGCTTGCGGCACTCTCTGATTGGACTAGAATATCGCGCGGCTGTAGTTTCGTGTTGCAACGACATTGAAAATGGTTATTCATTTTTGATTTACTTTACTCTGTTTGGAGTACAAAGGGAACTATTCTCGTTGGAACTTTACCGCGCTGAGCAGATGGGACGTGAATTATATATTGTAGAATTCCCTCATCTTCCTTAGTCTCGGCATCCGTATGGCTTGCAAAATGTAGAAGCCTCGGAGGTGTAACCAGAGAAGGTTCCCATTGTTTTCATTCTGGTGGGATGTAGAGTAGCACTATGTTGCTTTAAATGCCGTTAGAGTGAAAACTTAGACTTTTAAAACAAGAGAATATAGAAATCAAGGAGGAACTCAGAGAAATAACAAACCACATGGAAGTTATGGAAAAACACCGACGAATAAATAACGTAGTCATGAACGGTCTAAAGATAGACACATATGAGCAAGCAGGGTTAAAAGAAACAACTAACAATTTCATCAAACAACACTTAGGAGTAGAGGTTAAAATAAGGAATGCTCACAAACTAGGAGAAAAAACATGCCTCATTGAATTAGAAAACCAAGAAGAAAAAAGAAAAATAATGGAGAAAAGTATAAGTTAAAAGAAATAAGAGGGCTGAAGGTATATATCAACGAAGATGCAACCATAAGAGAACGAGAAATACAGAAAACAATTAGAAACATTGCTCAGGAAGAAAGAAACAAAGGATATGAAGTCAAGATTGGAGTAAAAAAAATATGGGTAAACAACAACGAATGGAAGTGGAACGACAAAGAAGGAAAAGTGTTCAAAACAACATAAAAAAAACTAGCAGGCAATTGTACCATGGGAATAACGATGACGACACAAGTACAGAAAAAGGATAACGATAATACAAAAAAGGACAAAAGAGAAAAAAAATGAAAACCGGACAAAAACACAAGAGAACATGTCAAAAAAAAACACTTACTTTTAGGAACATGGAATGTAAGATGCACATATGGAGAAGGTAAACTTAAACATCTAGCGAGAGAAATCGAAAAGTTCCAATTTGACATAGTAGCCTTGCAGGAGACGAAACAGCTGGGAAATGATATATTAGAAATAGAAGATACAGTGTTTTTTAATAGCGGCGGAAAGAATAGAACATTAGGCACAGGTTTTATGCTACGAAAAGAACTAAAGGAAGCAATAGTAGAATTCAAACCAATATCAGATCGAATATGTAGTATCAGGATCAAGGGAAAATACCAAAAAATCACTCTCATAAATATTCACGCACCATCTGAAGAAAAAGATAATGATGTCAAAGAATCTTTTTACAGTGAACTAAATAGAACAATCGAAAGTATACCCAGATACGACATGAAAATTATTTTAGGCGACGCAAATGCCAAAATAGGGAAGGAAGAATTATTTAGACCGACAATAGGAAAACATAGTAAACACAATGAAACTAATGAAAACGGACAGTTCCTCATAGATTTGCAAGAGAAAAAAATATGATCATAATGAGCACATATTTCGAAAGAAAAGAAATACACAAGGAAACATGGATATCGCCAGATAGAAAGACCAAAAACCAAATAGATCACGTGCTGGTCGAAAAAGAAGAGCAGCAATGTATAAAGAAGATTAGAACATACAGATGACCAGATGCCGACTCCGACCATTACATGGTGGGTATCAAAATGAAGCAACTGATACCTGAAAACAAAAACAAAATAAAAGAAAAGAAATGTATAAATAAACCAATTCGGTTTGCAACAAAAAAAGAGCAAGAAACATACAGAGAAACAATGGAAGGATAACTAAAAAAGATACAAATAGAAGAACAAACGGAGAACAACTGGGAAATCATAAAGCAAGTAATGAACAAAGCAGCAAGAGAATGAATTAAACAAGAGATTAAAAAGAGGAAGGAGTGGTTCGACATAGAGTGCCAAAAAGAAGTAGAACTAGGACAATCATTAAGGATGGAAATGATCAAGAAAGAAACAACAGAGACGCATAATAGATATATAGAACACAGACAAAAAGTAAAGAGGTTGTTGAGAGAAAAGAAGAGAAAACACTTAGATAATAAGCTAAAAGAAATAGAAGAGAACTACAGAAATAAAGAAATAAAAAACCTGTATCAAGGTGCCAGAAACGAGAAAAGAGGATACCAGCAAAAACCCATATTCGTTAAAATCAAAGCTGGAGATAATAAGCGGCGAAGCAGAAAAAGTAGAGAGATGTTAAGAGTATTTTGCCGAATTACTAAATGGCAAGAATAAGCTAAACCAAAATGAATTCATAGAAGCAGAGACAAAAAATGAACAGTTAGAAGACATAGAAGATAATCCACCGAGCAAAGAACAAATCGAGGAAATAATTAAAAATCTTCAAAACAACAAATGCCCTGGAAGCGATAACATAACAGCAGAGATGATGAAATATGGTGGAAAATTGCTGAATGATTGGATACACAAAATCATAAAAGATATATGGTTAAAAGAACGAATACCAGAGGACTGGAAGGAAGCAATTATCTGCCCATTACATAAAAAAGGCGACAAAACAGAATGCAGTAATTACAGAGGAATAGCATTACTAAATACCGTATATAAAATCCTAGGAAAATCCATAAAAGACAAACTTGAAAAAGAAGCTGAAAATATAATAGGCGAATATCAGTGCGGATTTAGAAGAGGGAGAAGCACAACGGACCAAGTATTCGTAATCAGAGAATTACAAGCAGAAAGCTATGAACACAACCTACCAACGATAGCACTATTCATCCACTTGCAACAAGCATACGATAGAATAAAGAGGAAGAAATTAAAAGAGGCGCTTGAGGAATTGGGAGTTAGCAGAAAGCTACGTAACATGATACATCTTACTCTGGAGAATACAGAAAACAGATCATCTTTACTCTTCAACTTATGCCTAGAAAAAATAATCCGAGAAGCGAAAATCAATAGAGAAGGACTCATATATCAAAGAAGACACCAAGTTTTGGCGTTTGCGGATGATGTGGTGTTACTGGCAAGAGGAAAAAAGAGCTACAGGAGCTGGTACAGAGAATAGTAAAAGCAGCGAAGAAAATGGGACTGTATATGAATTCAACTAAAACAAAATGTATGGAGTGGACAGATGGTCAGTTTAGGAATGGACAAAAGTTTAAAGTAGAAGTAGAAGAAGGAACATCATACGAATTCGAAATAGTAGAAAGATTTACATACCTAGGGGCAATAATATCACGTAAACCTATCATTAAAGAAGAAATACAAGCTAGAATAGAAAAGCAAGTTTCTATCAAGAAGGGCAAAAGTACAGCTATACAAAACAACTATACAGCCAATAGTAACATACTGCAGTGAGACATGGACAATGACAAAAAATGAACAACATTTACTGGAGATCTGGGAAAGGAAAATACTAAGGAAGATATATGGAGGAAAAATAAGGGACGGTTTATAGATAAGAAGATCAAATGATGAGTTAAAGCAATTATACAACCAACCTAACATAATAGGAGTGATAAAGGTTGAGAGACTTAGATGGCGAGGTCACATTGAAAGGACGCCAAACACGAGGACTCCAAAAAAGGTACTAAACTACACTATAACTTCAAGAAAGAGAATAGGAAGGCCGAAAAATAGATGGAAGCAAGACGTCGAAAAAGATTTGGAAAGAATGGGGCTAGAGGGCCAAAAAAGAAAAATGAGTAACAGGAAGGAATGGAGGAAAATCACATATCAAGCCAGAGAAGAGCTCAGCACATAAAGAAACATGATTGGAATGTGTCTAAAGATATTCAACTTCTCATCTTTACCGCTGAGCCCAGAGAGGTTGAAGAGGGCGAAACATATTTCTAAGAACTGGTGTTTGGATCTTTGATTCTATTCAAAAAATTTTTCCCAGCCCGAAATGGTGGATGTGTGAATTATTCGTAAGGGGATTTTTCCACATTCTCTATTTCATTTGTTTGATTTCGTACGAGTGGTCGTTAAACCAGTATCTGTGGATCTTTTGATCACTGAGTGTGTTTCAAAGATCTACATCTTTTGTTTTTTCATAAACATTATCTTACTTACTCTAAAGTAATTAGGGAATTAAAACTTGAGACTGTCATTTTCAGGTTGGGCGTAGATTTACGCTCCTGCTATGTCTAGGACTCGAATGTTGTTTTTTGATTGGAATGTGTCTAAAGATATTCAACTTCTCATCTTTACCGATAAGCCCAGAGAGGTTGAAGAGGGCGAAACACATTTCTAAGAACTGGTGTTTGGACCTTTGATTCTATTCAAAACATTTTTCCCACCCCGAAATGGTGGATGTGTGAATTGTTCGTAAGGGGATTTTTCCACATTCTCTATTTCATTTGACGAGTGGTCGTTAAACCAGTACCTGTGGATCTTTTGATCACTGAGTGTGTTTCAAAGATCTACTACATCTTTTGTTTTTTCATATACATTATCTTACTTACTCTAAAGTAATTAGGGAATTAAAACTTGAGACTGTCATTTTCAGGTTGGGCGTAGATTTACGCTCCTGCTATGTCTAGGACTCGAATGTTGTTTTTTGATTGGAATGTGTCTAAAGATATTCAACTTCTCATCTTTACCGATGAGCCCAGAGAGGTTGAAGAGGGCGAAACACATTTCTAAGAACTGGTGTTTGGATCTTTGATTCTATTCAAAAAATTTTTCCCAGCCCGAAATGGTGGATGTGTGAATTGTTCGTAAGGGGATTTTTCCACATTCTCTATTTCACTTGTTTGATTTCGTACGAGTGGTCGTTAAACCAGTACCTGTGGATCTTTTGATCACTGAGTGTGTTTCAAAGATCTACTACATCTTTTGTTTTTTCATAAACATTATCTTACTTACTCTAAAGTAATTAGGGAATTAAAACTTAAGACTGTCATTTTCAGGTTGGGCGTAGATTTACGCTCCTGCTATGTCTAGGACTCGAATGTTGTTTTTTGATTGGAATATGTTTAAAGATATTCAACTTCTCATCTTTACCGATGAGCCCAGAGAGGTTGAAGAGGGCGAAACACATTTCTAAGAACTGGTGTTTGGATCTTTGATTCTATTCAAAACATTTTTCCCAGCCCGAAATGGTGGATGTGTGAATTGTTCGTAAGGGGATTTTTCCACATTCTCTATTTCATTTGTTTATATATATATATATATATATATATATATATATATATATATATTACGTCTTGATTGACGTCTAGGCACCCTTGTACAGGGCCGCGCCGGCCATAAGGGCGAAGAGAGGTGGTGCCCCCCGGCGTCGAACCAAAAAGGAGCCGGCAAATGCCGAAAAAAGAATTAGACAATGCCGAAATTACCAGAAATATGAGTAATTTTTTATTATTTTGTAAAATTGAAAATTTACCAATCGTTTACCAATATAAAAATAGCAGTTATTATTACTTTGATCCCCTAAGTGTACGAACCGTTATTTCTCTCATTAAACCGAACTATTATAGTCCAAAGAAATAAGGTTTTTGTCGGAACACTTGAGCAGCCAGGTTGCAAATGAATTTTTTGGGTACTATATACCTAATTCATTATAAATACAAAAATGCTCGTCACAATTCGGACGAGAAACTTCGTTATTAACAAATAAGAGTCAAAAATGGCAGTTTTTTCGTTTAAATCGCTACAGGTAAAAATAGGGTAATTAATTATCTTATTTATAATATTCTTCTTTTTGTAGATGAGCCAAGGTTTAAAATGGCACTTTTTGAATTTTGGTCCGATCCTTTTTTGTTTCGGAAAGTGCAAAATAAGACTAAAATTTCAAAAATAAAAAGTGTGCTATAACTTTGGCGAAAATGGCCTTAAGACTTTCATATTGCACGAAAAGTTGAGTCAAACATTCCGGATAATGCACAAAAAATTTTAAGATGATTGGTCAATTAGTTTAAATTTTATTCAATTTGTTTATCGCAAAGAGCTTTTTTTTCGCAATGTTATTGTTCAGAAAATAATAATTACACAGCAATTCTGTGGAAACCAAATTCAAGAATAAAACTTATATTATTAAAGTATTGAAAAAAATCATTAAAAAGTCGTTTTTATCACTCCGAAAAAAGTTTAGAAAAATAGTCATTTTTGGTTTCTAAACAATTTGAATAACTTTGTTAATATTGACTATAAAATAAATCTACTTTAGGATTTCAAAAGCTGGTATCTTTATAGGAATTTTCAGAAAAAAACCTTTTTGCCTAGGTTAGTTAGGTTGGAAGTTAGCCACTTTTATTATTTAATTCGCAGTTAATTCTATATACATCAAATTCTCCTGTAACAGTGTTAGTTACCATACTACTCCGAAACGGCTTGGCCGATTTTTATAAAATTTTACGCGTTTATCCTCTAGAACGTTGAAGAGGTTTTAATCTATTTTTTATACCCATAAGTTATAAGGGGGTTGCCCCCTGACATTTTTTAAATTTTTTTGGACAAAATTATCTACCTTAATTTTATATCATGTAGAATTAAAAAATACATATAACCCTTAATTTTCACTCTTCTATCACCAACCCCTATTTGTTAATAGCCATCTATATATTTACATCTACAAATTCTCCTGTCACAGTGTTAGTTTCCATACTCCTCCTAGACCGCTTGGCCGATTTTTATGAAATTCTATATGTATATTCGGTAAGTCTTAGAATCGGTCGTAATCTATTTTTCCACCTACCTCTACCGAAAGTATACTTTTCCGGACCTGATTGTAGGGAGCAAAGTTGTACTTTTCCTCCCTAGGGAGGAAAATATTTTTCCTCCCTAGGGAGGAAAAGTAAAAGTGACGTCATGGTATTTCATTCATGAAATATAACTTATTGACGCCCTGTATAATATCTATTTTCTATTACGAAGTATCTATACATTTTAACGTTTATTTATAAAACATCCTGTATTTTGCAGAATGGTAAAAAACAGTAAATTGTTAGTTTGATTTAACAATGTTTACATTAATAATTTGACTTATATTTGACAGTTGACAGTTATATTGTACCTACTTGTTGTTTTAGTTCTAATACATTTTGTTGGTTAGTTACATAAATAAATTAAGTAAAAATTAAAAAATGACTTGTTATTTGAGGAAGGTGGAAAACCCATATGTATAACATGGGAGTAAAGTGCCTTTTCCTCCCTTGAATGATTACTGCCCTCCGCTACGCGTCGGGCAGTAAACTTCATTCTCGGGAGGAAAAGTTACACTTTCCTCCCTTGTTATACAAATAGCTATTTCATATCCCTGAGTGATAAGGGGAGTTCCCCCCAACATTTTGTAATGTTAGGTGGGGTTGTATGTACATAACGTACTCTATAAGACTACGAGTATATACATACAAATTAAAAAAATTATGATCAAAATCCATCAACAAGTTCCAGCGATATTAATCGCAGCATATGTTTGCAGAATAAGTTTCATTTTTTGAGTGCACGTATTTTAGTAATTTCCCTCCACCGATCACGAATTAATTCCGTTCGGACGCCATTTTTAAAGCTCTATTAACCACTCTGTTGAGGTTCAAAGTTTACTCAAACTTTTACACATAACTTATATATTATTATCTTCAACTTCAAAATGGCTCTAGTTAGGTTGCTTAATTGTTATAAACAAAGTAGCCGTCAATTAAATAAAAAAGTGGCTAACTTTGACCGTAATTAACCTAGGCAAAAAGTTTTTCTTTGAAAATTCGTATAAAAATACCAGTTTTTCAAATTCTATTGTAGTTTTAGCCTACAGTCAATATTGACAAAGTTACTTAAATTGTTTATAAGCCAAAAATAACTCTATTTTAATAAAATGTTTTCTGAGTGATAAAAATGGCTTTTTAATGATTTTTTTAAATGCGTTGAAAATATGACTATTCTTTTTTCATGTTGTTTTCACAGAATTGCTGTATCATTATTATTTTCTGAAATTGACGCATCATCTTAAAATTATTTGTGTATTATATGGACTGTTTGACTCAACTTTTCATGCAATATGAAAGTCCCAAATTCATTCTCGCAAAAGTTATAGCAAATTTTTTATTTTCGAAATTTTAGTTTTATTTTGCAATATCCGAAGCAACAAATAATCGGACCAAAATTCAAAAAACGCTATTTTAAACCTTGGCTCATCTACTAAAAGAAAAATATTATAAATAAGACATTTAATTATCCTTATTTATTAATAACTAAATTTGTCGTCCAAACTGTGACGTGCTTTTTTGTATTTATAATGTATTAGGTATATAGTATCCAAAAAACCCATTTGCAACCTGGCTGCTCAAGTGTCCCGAACATGGTATATTTTTGCCTTATTTCCCTGGTGTATTACTCCATTCACTCACGGTAAAATATTGCAAAACCTCTGAATTTTAAAGAACAGCTTGGATTAACATGAAATTTGGCATACACATAGCTAACATGTAAAAGAAAAAAATGATATTGTGTCGACGTCTGCTTTTGCCCTAGGGGAGTAACACCTTTTCACAGGGGTGAAAAAATATACGTTCTAAATAAGTGCGGAACTGATGAATTGTAAGTAACTATAAAGTTAAGTTGTTCTAGAAAGTTTTTATATTACGTAAGTCAATATCTACTTTTCGAGTTATTTGCGAGTGAGTAATATGTTCATTTTCCGACAAAAAAAAAACACGTTTTTAGGCGGCTTTTCGCAAATAACTCAAAAAGTAAGTATTTTATCGAAAATATATTAGGAAAAATTTTGAAAAAAGGCACTTTCTTCAAAATTTCAAATAATTTTTTTTAAGTTAAAACCAATTTTTTTCAAAAATAAGCACTTTGAAATGTTGAAACTTTCAGATCATATAAATATACATAAGTGAAGTAAATTGTAAAGCTGTAACGATTAATTTCATTTGGGATGCTAATAAGCGGAGATTTTTCCGATGTTTTTACCAAAATAAAGGGACCGACTTTATTTTCAGCGTTACTGGCTTACTTTTGCTGCTAGAAACGTTTTAAAAAACAAAAATAAAGCTTTTCCTAAAAACTTTAAAAAGTTATAACGAGTTTTGCCCGAAAAGTGCTCCATTGTTTGGTTATTTCACGTTGAAATGTTAGATTTGAAATTTGACGAATAAGAACCCACTTTTCTGGAGCTACAACTCTTCCTCTACTATATCTACCGACTTCATGCGTGCACAAGTTTCTTTAATTTTTTATAAGCTATATTTTTGCTATGAACATGTTTTTCAATCAAATATACACTTTTTGTGTTATTTGCGAAAAACCATCTAAAACCGTGGTTTTTATGTTGAAAAATGAACATACATATTGTATTAAATAGTGTGTTGTTACTGCCTTCTGGTTCTAATTAATTAAAAAGACTAAAAACGTCTTACTATACATTATATTTTATTCACTGGTATCCAATATCTAAACAATAACATTAATGATTCATAGCGCCTCGCCTTACTACATACTAACTTCTAATAATTATTTGTATATCTATATGCATACTGATTGCTCAGCGTGTTTTTATACATATCTGAACCATAACAAATATAGTTCAAGTTCACTCGTAATAAACATGTGATACAAACTATAAGCTATTGTTTTTATGTATGTTCAATACCCTAAAGGTTAATAACATCATATTTAAATTATGATTTATACAGAGTGTTCATAATAAAACACATCTCCGCCGTTTTTAAAAAAGAAAGTCCTAAGAAGAGAAGAAGAATATCTGACGGTATATTCCTCTTTCCCTTTTACAAAATGTTTATGGTTACCTAATACTATTTTCAAAAATTAAATTTCCTAACTAGCCTAACTAACTGTAACATGGTACGTTTCAGAGTTTTTTTTTAATCCTAAAAATTGTTTATTATTATCACTAATTCACTTTCTGTTCCGTCTTGCTTTTTAGTCTTTTCTCCATTCACAAAACAGTGTCCACATAAAAACAGTGACTAAACCTATCGGGATTTTTAATACAGTCTTTTAGTTCCTATATGCATCTCCTATAAGCAGGGGAATAATCTAATCTACCTAACTAAAAATCTCGTATCTAACTAAAAGTCCTAAGCTAAGCTAATATTACTCGAATAAGTAAAAAAAATGTATCCTTTACTCTATTAATAATTCCTATTTCAGTCTTCTTTTGATTTATTTATATATGTCTTACTAACTTTAAAATAATGTACCTATAATAAAAATGCATCTCTCTAAAAAACTTCTAATGTGTCTCTAAAAAAACTTCTAATAACTCTCTTGTACCTATAATATAGATTTAATCTCTCTAAAAACTTCACTTTTTGTGTCCCTTTGCTTACTATCTACTAACACTTATTGTAAGATATTGTCTATCCTTAATTCAAACACTTCCATTTTCCGCGAAAATTTAACCTGAATTCATTATCTACATTTAAAAATAAGTTATTTATAATTAACATTACTTTAGAGAAAAAAAAATTACAACTTTAATTCTTAAACACAATTCAATGATTAGCTACTTATTTGATATTATTCTTAATTCTGCTTTATTTTGACATTTCTGACAAATTTTATGTTCCTTCTTCCATTTTTCCCACATATTTTAATAAAATTATTTTTTTCTCTCTCTCTTCTTTTTGTCTGGTACTATAACTATATTTCTTCATTTTTCTCCACATAATAACACTTCTACAGTGTACATAATTCATCTTCATATACATATTTCATATAACAATCATATTATATCATTTATCTCATGTATCATTTCATATAACATCATAATCATCACTTCATATACTAGCTCCGATACCTTCGTTTTACCTTAATAAAAGAGGTTTCACTCGGATGTCTTAGTTCTCCGCCAATATTAACCCGAATTTTCGCCCTGATCTGTACGCACCATTTAGGTGGTATAGTTAACTCAAAACACGAAATAGGTATTTTATGCGGTTCAAATTCTTCTAAAAATATCACAACCTCAATCCCTTGCTTTGAGGCCGTTGTTTATTCACGAATAATCATGAATAAAATAGGTACCCTTCAAAACACAGAGTGGGTCTCTAATAAGCTTTCAAGCTTCTATAAATCACTTAGTACCTTCCTAATTTGACAAGAGCAGTGGGTTTCTTATTGTCTGTAGTTGCCTCATAATATTTAGCTTATAATATTGTTAGTTCTTCTTCTTATCTATATAGTTCTTCTTCAAATTCCTTATCTCGACTCATCAGATCGGTTCGTTAAAAATATATCTCTTGCTTATAGCAATGTTTGTTGTATGTCATCCCTAATCATTATTCATTAAAAAAAATCATTTATATATCATTAGTCACACAAAAATTATTAATTCAAGTTCATATCATAAAAAAATTTAACACAAAATCGATAAAAATGTATCTATAGAATCAATAAATATCAATAATAAAAACAACTGGCTAATAAAAATTCAATAATAGTATACATATTCGACAAAAATTCAATAAAAATTCAAAAATAGCATATGCAAAAGTTAGATAAAAATATTCAAAATCTGTTCATATCTCAAAATTCGATAGAAATTTTTGAAAAAAAAAAAATTCGATATTCCATAAAATATTCAAAAATAACCGTACTAAAAATAGAAATCGGATAGAAATTTTTCAAATAAATTCAATAAAGATTCAAAATTCAATAAAAATTCAAGAATAGCATATATAATAAACTTTGATAAAAATATTCAATTCAAAAATCACTTCATGTTTCAAAATTCATAGATATTCTTAAAAAAAATCGATACTTCATAAATTATTCAAAAATCAGAAAAGATAAATATTCAATGTTCAATAATAATATAAAAACGAGGGAAGCATTTTTAATAAAGATAGACATTCTTACTTACATTTTATCACTTTGTCTTTGTTCCCTGGGTTCTCTGCATCTTCGTCCTGGTCCATCTTCGCCGTCTCCGTTTCCAATTTGTTACCGCCATCTCTGCTCCTTTCAGAAGACCTCCTCTAATCTGCAGGATCAGCCATGTATTAAATAGTGTGTTGTTACTGCCTTCTGGTTCTAATTAATTAAAAAGACTAAAAACGTCTTACTATACATTATATTTTATTCACTGGTATCCAATATCTAAACAATAACATTAATGATTCATAGCGCCTCGTCTTACTACATACTAACTTCTAATAATTATTTGTATATCTATATGCATACTGATTGCTCAGCGTGTTTTTATACCTATCTGAACCATAACAAATATAGTTCAAGTTCACTCGTAATAAACATGTGATACAAACTATAAGCTATTGTTTTTATGTATGTTCAATACCCTAAAGGTTAATAACATCATATTTAAATTATGATTTATACAGAGGGTTCATAATATACCACAATATATATTCACTCGCAAATAACTCGAAAAATATTGACGTAGTGAAAAAACTGTATATGAACAAAAGTTACTTAGAATTAGTCAGTTTATCCACTTCCGGACTTAATTTTACCGTATATTTTTTCATCCCCGACGACGTAATATCAATTTTTTTCTTAGTTATAAATTAGTTATGAGTGTGCCAAAATTCATATCAATCCAAGCGGTTCTTTAAAATACGGAGCAAAAACCGTGAGAAAATGGACTATAATAATAATTATATATTTATTTGTTCTCTGATAATATGTATAATCGTTGTTTTTTGTAAATATTTATAGCACGTATTCATAATAACTTATCAGTATATTGCTTTCTTGTTGCTGAAAATCTAAGAGCAGAAAATAAGGGTTACTCAGAGGGCCATGCTAACAATCAAAAGGAGACAGAATACCAAATAATATCAGCCAAAGAACAAAAATCAAAGACATAATAGAACATGTAGCAAAAAATAAATGTAGATGTGCAGGTCATGTGGCAAGAATACCGAACAACAGCTAGACAGTAACGATGTAAAGTGAACTGCCGGGGCCTGGATAGCTGGTAGCTCAAGATAGGGAAACATGAAGAAACTTAGAGGGGCCTATGTTCAACAGTGGATGATACCGGTTAGATTATGATGATGACATTTTTATGCGTTATGAACACATAAAAAATAGTTTGTAGGTATACCGTATAACGATTCACTAAGTTACAAAAAACTACTTACAAAGGAAAGAGGAAAGGGGCGCCTAAAATTACTTGCCCCGGGGTGCTTGAAAGCCTTGGTGCGGCCCTGCCCTTGTACACTAAGCGCCAAAATTAACGCACCACCTTAAAAATGGGACATTTTTAATGTCTCATATTTCCTAAACCTGTTGTCCGACTTTAGTGATTTTTTTAATAGGTTATAGATTTATTCTTCAAGAATATCTATGTAATAATATTGTTGCTAAACAGATAAGTGTCATTGTATACGGGGTGTAACAATGATAGCGTGTTTTTTCCTTAAAGTTTGAAACACTCTGTGGAATATTCTAGCATATATAAAATATTGAAATTAAAACTCAGCTGGAACCTTAGGTCATCTTAACATTTTGCTTTTTGATTCATACGCTTATGTTGGATAATAAAAAAGTTAGGTACTTTAACATCTAGCAAATTTTTTCATCAATACAGGGTGTTTCTAAATAAGTGTGACAAACTTTAAGGGGTAATTCTCCATGAAAAATAATGACCGTTTGCTTTATAAACATATGTCCGCAAATGCTTCGTTTCCGAGATACGGGATGTTGAATTTTTTCGTACAAACTGACTATTTATTTATTGCTCTAAAACCGGTTGAGATATGCAAATGAAATTTGGTAGGTTTTAAGAGGTAGTTATTGGGCATTTTTTGGCATACAATTAAGAATTTTATATTCACCATTGGCGTGCATACGGGTAATATGACCGGGTAATATGACCCGTATGCACGCCAATGGTGAATATAAAATTCTTAGTTTTACGTCAAAAAATGCGCAATAACTACCTCTTAAAACCCACCAAATTTCATTTGCATATCACAACCGGTTTTAGAGCAATAAATAAATCGTCAGTTTGTAAGAAAAAATTTAACATCCCGTATCTAGGAAACGAAGCATTTGCGGAAACATGTTTATAAAGTAAACGGTCATTATTTTTGCATGCAGAATTACCACTCAAAGTTTGTCGCACTTATTTAGAAACACCCTGTATTGATGAAAAAATTTGCTAGATGTTAAAGTACCTAACTTTTTTATTATCCAACATAAGCGAATGAATCAAAAAGCAAAATGTTAAGATAACCTAAGGTTCCAGTTGAGTTTTTATTTCAATATTTTATATACGCTAGAATATTCCACAGGGTGTTCCAAACTTTGAGGAAAAAACACACTATCATTGTTACACCCGGTATACAATGACACTTATCTGTTTAGCAACAATATTATTACATCGATATTTCTGAAGAATAAAGCTATAAAATATTTAAAAAATCACTAAAATCGGACAACAGGTTTAGGAAATATCAGATATTAAAAATGTCCCATTTTTAAGGTGGTGCGTTAATTTTGGCGCTTAGTGTATTAGGGTATTAACTGAGAAAAGAGCTTCACGCGTCCCTAGGTCTTTGCGAAACCCAAATTGTGTATCATTAATGTCTATGTCCAGTCTGTGATATAAATATATCCCATATCATATAATAATAAAGGACAATAAGTAAATTATCGGATATTTACATTGGACATGTAGGTAATATTTCCAGTGAATTATTTCCTTTAATTAATATTTTTATTTAAAACCGTTGTTTGTTATACTGAGTTTGAAAGTGAGGCAGTGCCCCATAGCTGGATTCCATATGTCCAGATTGGTTTTAGAATTATTGATGTATATGCAAGTATTTTGTTTTGAATGGTCAGTTTAGATTTCCTGTCGATAATCCAGTATAGTTGCTGCAGTCTAAGTCCTAGTTTGTTTGTTTGTTTTTGCTTGTTGAAAATATGTGTCCGCCACGTGAGGCGTTTGTCTAGGTGCATGCCAAAGTATTTCACTATTGTGCTAATTGGCTGTTATTTAGATTCACTGGTGGACTCTGATCTCTTTTCATCCTGAAAGTCACGTGTATTGATTTTGATTCGTTCGCTTTTAGTTTTCACTTTTTAGCCATACTCCTATTTTGTTCATGTTTGTTTGTAGGTTTCTTGTAGTTCCTGCAGGATTGTGATAGGAGGCTAGTATTGCTGTATCATCAGCAAATGTTGAGACTGTTATTTGTTTTGTAGTGGGAATGTCTGCCATGTACAATAAAATATAATATTGGGCCCAAGGTACTACCCTGTGGTAGTCCAGATTCTATATGGTAGATGTTGGTATATTTGGACTGCTGTTGAACTAAGAAAAATCTATTAGTTATATAATATGATTTAATAATGGATAAAAGTTGTGTAGTAATCATTTTCTTATTTTATACAATAGTCCAGGATGCCACACCTTATCAAAAGCTTGGCTAATATCTATGAATGCGGCTGAACAATACCTTTTTTTTCAGAGTCATTGTTAATTTGTTTAACGACTCTGTGGACCTGTTCTATTGTGCCATGTTTTGCTCTAAATCAAATTGATTATCTGGTATGATATATTTTCCGTTAATATTGGCGACATTCGCTTGAGTAGAAGATTTCAAATATTTTTGAGAAGATTGGCAAGACGCCGATAGGTCTGTACGAGCATATTTCATGAGGGTTTTTTCCAGGCTTGGGAAGCATTATTATTTCTGCTACTTTCCACTGATTTGGAAAGTAGCTCAGTCTTAGCATTGCGTTAAAGATTTGTAGTATATCTGGTATTCTTTTTTTAGTAATTTTTGCATTATATTGCCGATTATTAGGTCATAGCCCGGTGCTTTTTTTGGATTCATTTGATGTACAATTACATCTCTTATTTCCTTGTATTTGAAGTTCCTTATGGGCTCCATTTGGAGAGCTGACTCCAGGTAGTTTTTTTATGTCATCCATGTCTTCTTGCCAACTCTCTACTTCATTTGGTTTAAATACATTTGATAGTTGATAGGTGAATAAACAATTGCATTTGACTTTTCTTTGTCGTTTCTGGTCGATTTCCCCTGTTGATCTTTTATGATAGGAATATGTGGTTGCATGTGGTGACAAAGTCCAATTGCTCGTTTGTCGTAAGAAATACGAAAAAAAGTTATAAAGGTAAAAGTTGGGGCACATATAGTACCATAATTTAAAAATATTCTCAAATATACAGGGGCGTCCGTATTGACAGGGTGACACAAACTTATGTTTTTTTTTTAATAGAACACCCTGTATATTTTTACATTTTTGGATTTTCTCAATGTTTACTTTCTTAAAATATAGGGTTTTGTAATATTATACGAGGTATTTTAAAAGATAATTTTGGTTCTCTTTGTTAATTCAGTCACATATACATTCAGTCAGTTCAGTCTTCTTGTTGCTCTCCAGAGTAAGTAGTCTGTTGCTTCCGTTGGGGTTAGGTTTTTCAGGTATGCCTTAACCGAGTCGTTGTTCATTGTTAACAGAAGTTTTTTAGGTCCTTGCTTGCTTGGTTGGTAAAATACTGGGCTTTCAAAAGACCGATGTGTTGAACTGAATGTAGATGTAGGGTATATCTTACAGATGGCAGTGTAGAATGGTCATGAAAGCCAATCTAGTTCTTTACATAGCAAATAACGTTTCACTTCTAATATCTATAAATATCTACTAATTCTACAGTGAAGGCAATCGTATAAAGAATGTTAATGGCTTGAGCCCGGAAGCAAATTTATGACAAAAATAAAAGAATTCAACATAAATTAAAATTCCAGATCAAACATAAGTACGAAAGACACCAAATGAGGCTTCTTGTTAATAGTATCTAATCAAATAATGAAGAGCAAAATGACATAATTCGGTAAATATCGACATGATTGCCATAAATGAACCGAAATAAAACATTTTTAATTCCTAGGCATCACGTTTTTTATGGAATACAATAATTCACGTGTCTATATAGATCGAAGGACTGTCGGAGAAATAAATGATCGACACCTAGGGGAACGGTCGTTCATTCCCGAACGAACGTATTGGTTAATTGCCCAAAAAGTTTTATTTTACGACTTTCCTCGTTAAACGGCATTTAATGTTTCATTTTTAATACGGTGACAATACTCTCCGTCTATATCATGACTTGCATATAAAAACTTTGAACTTGTTATTATCGTAAAAAGGAATGATTATAGTAATATCAGTTAAATGCTTTTTAAGGGAGTGTTTGAATGGGTAATTTTATAGAGCAATTTTGTCGTCCGTCGTATTTTTTCTGAAAGTAGACTAGCCTTTATGTGAACAGGGATGTTTTAACCACAAATTATACCCTCCTAATCATTCCATAGGTATGGTGTATTCTGATAATAAAAAGGTTGGCAAAGAAAAGATACATACAGGGTGGGGCATTAGTGTGACAAAGTCCAATTGCTCGTTTGTCGTAAGAAATACGAAAAAAAGTTATTAAGGTAAAAGTTGGGGCACATATAGTACCCTAATTTAAAAATATTCTCAAATATACAGGGGCGTCCGTATTGACAGGGTGACACAAACTTATGTTTTTTTTTTAATAGAACACCCTGTATATTTTTACATTTTTGGATTTTCTCAATGTTTACTTTCTTAAAATATAGGGTTTTGTAATATTATACGAGGTATTTTAAAAGATAATTTTGGTTCTCTTTGTTAATTTAGTAGCAATATTTACACCCTGTAGAATTTTAGTGATTTAACATCAAATTTTCTATTTATATTTAAACGATTTTTAATATAGTCTACTATTTGTTAGAATATATTCAACTATAAATTATGGTATTTTTATTAGTGTTAGAATGGACAGATGCAGTCTTAGTGGGCGGGCTGATTCCCCGAACCTTTTAAGTCGAATACACTCTTACGTAAGATTGCGAAAAAGTGTCAAGTTACATTATGAATGTGGGAACGATGTTAGTAGAGTTTTGAGTTTGATACTTTAGTCTGTTAAAATATCTCGTAGTAGAAACACATGTCTTAATTTCTTTGTATATTGTTATATTACGGTTTTTCGGTTAAAATAAATAGTTTGTTTACTATTATTTGTACCTTTTATTATCTGCTATTTCTAATAGGTTATGGGCCCAGTTACGTTTTAGCTCACCTGTATTAAGATAATAATTAAAAGTGTACAGTCGCGAAGTTTTCGTGTTAACCGAATACATAATGGTGGAAAGTGCGAAATATAACGTCAAAAAGTTGAACGGCAAGAACTATCAGTCGTGGAGTTATTTAGTGAAAATGTTACTCATCAATGCTGATCTATGGGAATTAGTTTCGAATGAGTTACCATTAAAAGCAGACCGAAGCAGTTCTTGGAAAAAACAAAATGATTAGGCTTTGTCAACTATAGCCTTACTTGTTGACGTTAATCAATTAGTGCATATCCGGAATAAGGAATTTGCGCGCGATGCGTGGGTAGCGCTAAGGGAGTATCATCAGAAATCAAGTTTGTCTAGTATGGTGTTTTTGTTAAAGAAAATCTGCAGGCTATCGCTAGAGGAAAATGGTGATATGGAATCACACATTAGTTTATTCCTAGAATCGTTGAATAAACTGGCCGCCTTAGGGGAGGAAATTAAGGACAGGTTCTCAGCAGGAATTTTGCTGGGAAGTCTTTCAGACTCATACAGTTTTTTGATTACAGTGCTGGAAAGTAGGCCATCGAGTGAATTTACTCTAGAATTTGTTACGAGTAAATTAATAGATGAGTACAGGAGACGTCAGGGAGCTTTGGGAAGAAATCAGAAGGACTCGGTGATGAAATCAGTATAAGAAGGTAACAAAAATAATGGTACTGCAAGGGCAGAAGCAAGGCAGTGTTATTTTTGTAACCGTAATGGCCATTTTAAACGAGACTGCTTTAAGTACAAAGCATTTAAAAAGGAAAAGGCCAATAAAGTCACTGAAGGTACTGATGATGCATGTTTTATGATCAATTATAGCTCAAGGGACGAAAAAAGGGATTCTGCTTCGTGGTATGTGGACTCAGGAACTTCGAGCCACATGGTTAATTACAAAGGATTCTATACCCAATTTGACGGTAGCAGAAAGGGCGTTGTAAGTTTGGCGGAGAAAGGGGAATACTCCGAGGTTCAGGGTATAGAGACAGGACTTATTGAGTGCGTGACTGGATCGGGAGTGTAAAATTTAAAAATCGACAATGTGTTGTATGTGCCGGGATTAAACTCAAATCTGCTTTCGGTGAAAAAGCTAGCAAGCGCGGGGCATAATGTGCAGTTCGGTAAAAACGAGTGTAAAATCGTTTTACGCGGAAAAGTCGTCGCGAGTGCGGTGCCTTCACCGGACTTACACAAACTTTCAACTGCGGACCATGGATTGAGTGTTTTGGAGCACTCCAGCAACTGTCAACATACATGGCATATACGGTTTGGACACAGGGACATGGATGCAGTCAAACACTTAATGGAAAAGAAAATGGCAGTCGGGATTGATATGACAGACTGTAGGATTAGGGAAACTTGTGAATCTTCTTCTCATTGTTTGATTTGCGTGTATAGAATAAATTGCTATGTAGAAATGCTATCAATGAGTGTCCCCGTTTAGGATTTAGTCCTCTTCAGGGTTTGTAGTGAATGTAAAATGTGGCCGCAAAAGCAAACAGTCCGAAAAACACACTGGGTCAAGTGTCGTGTCCTGGTGTTTCTGGTTTCGTGGGTTATGCCGGACGGTGGTGTCCATAAGGCTAAAAAGGCAACAGAGAAGAAAGTTTGATGGAGTTGTTGTTGGTTCCATAGACATTTACGTGTACTGTCCGTGCTTTACTCTCGACCAGTCTCCCTAGAAACCATTGTACGCCAACTGGTAGAACCAGCAGCCCTCGTGGGCGGTCAGGAGGTGGTTTTGAGCGCAGCGTGGACAGTGAGCGTTGGAGTGATGAAAATAGTTGCGGCTATTTTCTTGGGACGAACAGGTATAATTGTGCAATGAAGTTGGGAAACCGCAAAAAACCAACTTCTCCCTGTTCGGGGTAGGGATGAGGATGTGTTATAGGTGGGTGCGGAAGGCTAACGGGGTAGCTTCGAGGATGTTTTCGTATTCTACTGGGAGTTCGTCAATGCATGTTTGCATTAGAGCAGACGGTAGATGAATCTTTTTGCGCTTGGGCTTTCGGTAGAATACGTGGCCGGAAGATGAACAGGAACATTTGAGAGATTCTTGTGTGTCGGAGGGGGACCGTTGATAACTTTGATTGTGAAGTTCCTGTTCAGAGAGTTTATTCTCTCACTGATTTTGGGGATGTTTGAGATGTTATGGATTTCGTTTGAGGGATATCTCCAGTGCTCGTAGTTGCATCTACGCAAGATTCTACGTTCCACTCGCAACAACCTCTCTTTTTTTGCTCTAGCGCAAAGAGAGTAGAGGCATGATTTGTACTCAATGGCGGGTCGAATAAAGGTCTTGTAAGTGTGTATGAGAGTCTTCTTGTGTGTCTTGCCAATTCGTCCAGAGAGAGGGTTGAGAAATCTGGCCCTGTTCGTTACCCTATCTAAAGTTGCCTTTAGATGTGCGTCCCAGTTAAGAGTCCTGGTGAACAGTACTCCCAAGTAGGTCGCAGTCGGGCTAACAACAAGCCTTTCTCCCAACAATCTCAGTGGATATTGGTCGTCTTCATTTTTTACGATTCTTTGTGACACAGAAGGGGCGCGCATGCGCGGGAATGCGCGGGAAACTTGTGAATGCTGTATGAAAGGTAAAGTTTTACGTCAGAGTTTTCCAAAATTTTCTCATAGCAATACATTTAATATTCTTGACTTATTACATTCGGATATTTGCGGGCCCATGGAGACTGTTACTCCAGGGGGTAAACGTTATATTTTGACTTTAATTGATGATTTTTCTAGATATACAACTATATATTTATTAAATCATAAAAATGAAACGGTAAAATGTATAAAAGAGTTTATAGAATTTACGAGTTATCAGTTAGGTAGGGTTCCAAAAGTAATTAGATCAGATAGGGTGACGAGTAAGTAAATAATAATTTAAGGGAATTTTTAAAGGGTAAAGGTATAAAAATTCAATATACAGCAAGGTACTCTCCAGAACAGAACGGGGTTGCAGAGAGAAAGAACCGATCTCTAGTTGAAATGGCTAGGTGCATGTTAATCGATGCGGGTTTAGCAAAGAAATTTTGGGGGGAAGCGATAGTGACAGCCAATTATTTGCAAAATCGATTACCTACTAAGTCGAAAGAAAAAACGCCCTATGAATTGTGGCATAAAGTAACACCGAATGTGTCGAATTTGCAAATATTTGGGTCTACGGTATATAGTCACATTCACAAAGAAAAAATTAAGGAGAAATTTGATCCAAGAGGTGAGTCACTGGTATTTGTAGATTATTCCGATGAATCAAAAGCATATAGATTGTTAAATGTAGATACAGAACGTATTACAATTAGCCGTAGTGTGATGTTTTCCAAGAAAAATATATGCGTCGAGAAAAAGGAGGCAAAAAGTGAGGAAATATTATTTATTATTATTATTATTAACATTCAATAAGAATAGAGGATTAGAATCCTATTATACTCTAAAAGCTAAACAAATTTTGGTACTTAGCTGTTTTACACTTATGCTGACTTACATATAATTAAATTAAAAATACAATCAATTATTATCGAGTCTATTCTTAAAACTATTTGTACTAGGCGTCATAGCGACATAAGCCGGTAATGAATTCCAAGCATAAACAACCCTATTTGATAAAAAGTTTAACCTGATGTTGGTTCTGCAGAGTTCTCTTCTTAGCTTTCTGGGATGGCCTCTTAACCGCTCATCTGTATTTATTGTAAAGAAATTTCTGAGTGAAGAAGTTTCGTAATGAAATGAATTGAATGTTGTAATTAAGTCGCCTCTAAGTCTGCGGGCGGATAATGGAACTAAATCCATGATCCTTAAACGATCTTCATATGAGGGACGCACCAATGAATACGGGATCCGTGTTACTCGTCGCTGTACATTTTCCAGCATATTTACGTCACGCTGAAGAACCGGGCACCACACTGAATTAGCAAATTCTAATATAGGTCTCACATAAGTTTTATACAATTTTGCTAAGGTTCGACTGTCACAGGACGAAAAAACTTTACTAATAAGGTATACCATGCGATTGGCTTTATTACACTGTTGCAACGTTTGAGGAGTCCAGGACAATTGTGAGTCTATTAACACGCCGAGATCAGAGTGACAATCGGTCTTTTTTAAAACGGTGCCGTTAATAAAATAATTTAACCGAGGGTTATTCTTGCCGAGATGAAGAACGACACATTTTTCTATATTAAGCGGTAGCAACCAGTCAGTACACCATCGAGAAATGCTGTCCAAGTCTTTTTGCAAACACTGAGAGTTTATTTTAGGATTGTTGTACAGCTTTGTGTCATCCGCATAAACCGAAAACTTTGATGAAATGCTGTATTTTAGCTCCGATGTAAATATATTAAACAGTAGTGGCCCTAAAACAGATCCTTGGGGGACTCCACTTATCACGTCATATAGGGGGCTACTTGAAGACTGTATTCTTACTGAAAATTTTCTTTCACTTAAGAAGGCTGAAATCCAGTTTAACAGTTGCCCGCGAATTCCAACCCTGTTTAATTTTTTCAAAAGCCTTTCCCTTGGAACTTTATCGAAAGCCTTGCTAAAATCTAAGTAGATAATATCAATATCCTGTCTCATATCTACTTCGGCAGTCCAGTCATTTAGGCAACACAACAAGTTGGTAACAACCGATCTTCCACTGGTAAAGCCATGTTGTTCGTTCGGGATTATTTGATGCTGGTTCAAAAATATGTGTAAATTATCCACAATTCCATAACTTTGGATATAACTGGAGTGAGACTAACAGGCCTATAATTTTTGGGGTCTAGTTTATCTCCTTTCTTAAAGATTGGTTTCACCCGTGCTTCTTTCCAAATAAGTGGCAGAGTAGCAGAGTGGAATGATTGTTCCATAAGCAAATGGAGTGGATATTTCAGAGCATTTGCACATGATTTCAAGAAAGTAGGAGAAAGATTATCTGGTCCTGGAGATTTGTTGGTGTCAAGTTCTTTAAGTTTTTTAAAAATATCATCAGGAGAAAATTCTACTGAGGTAATAGAACTATGATTTACGGGTTCATAATGTAAGTCTGGGAGCGGGCCATCAGGTTCTAAAGTAAAAGATCCGTAAAAGCTCCTAGCAGAAGTTGTAGCCACTTTCAAATCATCATTTGTAATATCACCTGAGTCTGTTTTTAATTGAGGAACAGAAACTTTTGTGTTTATGTAAGTTCTAATATACTTATAAAACTTCTTTGGATTATTGCTCTCTATAATATTTTTTTCATAGTTTCTCCTAGCATTGCAAATTTTTGTTTTCAATAGATTGGCAACATTCCTATGCGTAACAAAATCATTCTCCAAACGTGATCTTTGATACTTTTGCCAAAGAGCTTTCTTTCTCTTAATCAATCTTTGAATATCCCAATTAATCCAGGGTTTAGAAGGAAATGTAGTTATAAGTCTTGAGCTTGTATTCTTTTTTATGATGTTGCTTTATTGTTCATGAAAAATATTCCAGTTTTCCTGTACATTTGGTAACGACAGGACGGAAGCTCAGTCAACCAGTGACACATCATGATTAATACCTCTATAATCAATAAAATATCTTGATGAGTATAGTTTTTTTGGATCAGTAACAAGAATTAACTGCATTTAGAACTGAGGAATTGCATGATCGGATTTAGCAAAAGGGGGATAGTATTCTAGATTGTTTATTAAATCATTATCAGAAGTACCTAATAATTAAATCCAAGATGGAGGGTTGCTGCCCAGAACGGAAACGAGTTGGTTCAGTAACGATTTGTTGGAGATGTGAATCTTGTACAAAATCAAGAAGAAATCTAGATGAAGCATTTTGAGGTACAGGATGTGGCCATTTTAAATCTCTATGATTGAAGTCACCGGCAATAATTAGGTTTTTGTAAGTTGAAGCTAGCACGGATAAAAAATTAATAAGTTGAACATAATTATTATAAGCAGTATCAGGCGGTCTGTAAACACAGCAAATCGTAAAAGATAAGTGTTTATTATGAAAGAGAAGACATATTGCCTCGAAGCCAGGAATATTGGAAGGTAAAACAGTTAGTGTAAATTGAGAAAAAACAGAATCTAACACATAAATGCATACTCCACCTCCAGTCGAAAGCCGGTCGTTGCGGAATATAGTATAACCTTGTACATCTATGATAGAATTAGGTATATGTGGTTTAAGCCAGAATTATGTTATAAGCATAATAGCAGGCTTCTCTAAATCCATATAAGAAACAAATTCATTGAGTTTTGCCATTAAAGAATCAATATTAGTATAAGATATAGAGAAATTAAGAAAATTTGACTGTTTCAGTTTTTTGATGGTACAATAGAGGGGGTTCCTCTGATGAACTTTATAGTAATATCAGTCTCGCCTTTAGCCTTTCGATCATTTAGCTCCTTTCTCAACTGATCCAAATACTCCATTTGCTTAGGTGTTTTATCATCTCTAATAATAAATTTATCAAAACGGGTTCCCGTTAATGAGTTCTTGCGTTTAAGAATATCTTTTGCAATTGATGCATTGTTAAATGAAAGTTTCATTAATTTTGGTCTATTGGGTGAAGGTTTGCCAATTCTGGTTATGCTAACAGGAATACGTGGGGTTGAATTCCCACACACTACCCCCAAAATATCGGATGCTAATTCTTCATCATGTTTTTTACGTTGATCGATAGTGCCTGTACTTTCTGGAGCACCAACAATAATTATATTCTGAGCTCGCACCATCCTCTCAGTTGCCTCCGAAACAACTTCTTCAAAAGTTTGTGGTGACATCTTTTGGTTTGTAATTTGTGTGCTTAGATCATCAAACTTTTTATTTAATTCTGACATTTTAGTTTCAAACTCATTTTTAAAGCCTTCAAAAAAAGATTTTAATTGATCAAGATTACCAATATTTCCTGAACAATTATTACAAAGAATCTTAACGCTTCGTGATTTATTGGGTCCATTGGGTCCATGATGGAACGGGGGAAAATAGAGCCAAACGACGTAGAAGATAGAGAGGTTGCAAATTTTGAAAACATGGAGGAAATAGAAAATTCTACGGATACATCTAACACGTATGAGAGCTTAAGTTGGGAATAATCCCATGACGATGACGGTGATTCTAACTATCAATTAGATATAGATCTCGATACAGAGAATCCAGCTGATCGTAGATCTAGCAGAGTAAATAAAGGTGTTCCACCTGAGCGCTACATAGCAAAGTTGACAGAATTCCAAGAAGAAGAACCAAGAAACTTTAAAGAAGCGCTTGGAAGTGATAGTGAAAAATGGAAGCAAGCTATGCAAGAGGAAATCACGTCATTAAGGAAAATTTTTTGTAAAAGCAATATTGATACATGTTTATATATCAAGGTAATAAATAATGAAAGGGTTTACATACTTATATACGTGGATCACATTTTAATATCAGCAAAGGATACACAGGTAATAATTTTTGATATATTTGAAGAGAAACTAAAATGTAATTTTTATATAAGGAGTTTGGAATTATTACAAGATTATTTAGGTATGAAGATTGAAATGTACGATAAAGGGATATGTAGTTTAAATCAGGCCAGTTATATTGACAAATTGCTGAACAAGTTTATGATGAAAGATGGAAAAGAGTTCAATATACCGCTGGATGTTGGATACTATAAGCCCAGCAGAGAAAAGCCGGTGAAAAACACAGAAATATATCAACAACTGATTGGTGGTTTATTATATATTGCGGTAAATACTAGACCGGATATATTGGCAAGCGTCACCATACTAAGCCAACAGAATAAAAATCCAAATGAAGTAGGTAGATTGGAACGAAGCAAAGAGGGTGTTAAGATATTTAAATAAAAGTAAATATAAAAAGCTTATTTTAGGACAAGAAGGAACAGATTGTTGGTTCATAAATGGTTTTGGTTTAAACCAAAAACTCCATAAGAAAGCCTTGAAATTAATGTATCCACCACCACAGAAAGAGCCCAGTACCTTCTGCTCTCTCACATATACTGGCAAAATAACAACAAAAATAGCCAGATACATAAAAAAGAAAGGAATAACACCAGCTTTCAGGACTAACAACAACTTAAGCAAACATATTAAAAACAATAAAAGCCGAAAGAGAAAGCAACTACAGAGTGGTGTGTACAAACTAACTTGTGGTGACTGTCCGAAAACTTACATCGGTCAAACTGGCAGAACTTTTGACAAACGGATAGCAGAACACAAAAGGGCTTTCAACAATAGAAAAACAGATACTTCTACATACGCACTTCACCTTCTAGATCATAATCATTCTTTCAATGAAGAGTTTCAAATTCTACATATTCAAAATAAAGGCCTTAAGCTATCACTTTTAGAATCAATGGAAATTAATAAATTGAAAAATACAGATATAATTCTGAATGACCAACTCGAGACAAACAGCTCCCCACTCCTCAACCTCTTCAGTTAAAGACTTAAAAAGGCACACACATTGTAAAATATATCACTTGAGAAAGGCACTTTGCCGAAACAGCTGTAGTAATAACATAGTTGTAATAAATTTTATTTTGTGTAAGTATAGAAAACAAACGTTTTTCAGTGTTTTATTGTGAGATATTATTATTGTGTTTATTATTTCGTATAATTTGCTTATTAAAGAAAAAACAGTAAATCCTTTATAAAAGGTATATTTACTAGTTTTCGACTGGTTTACCAGTCATCATCAGTGCTTACGTGAAGTTTACATGCTAACCACAAAGATATAATTTTACAAAAATATGTTGGTCAAAGCCCTATATACGTGGTCCGTTAAGGAAACATCGGTTAAAGATGCCAATTAAAACATGGATGTTAGAAATATTTTACCATTGTGCCCTAGGTAACATCTGAGCTGTAGTGTGATAAAATATAATAATAATAATATAATAATATGTAAGCACTACGAGCCTAGTAGGCCCATGCTTGATGTACTATTCTTTTCCACTCCCTTTGTCAGTCGCTTTTCTTTCCCAGTTCCTTACGTTAATTCTTCTCATATCTTCTCTAACTCCATTACTCCATCGTGACCTCGGTCTTCCTCTTCGTCTTTTCCCTGCCAATGCACTAGATAGTACCATTCTGGGAATTCTAGATGGAATCATCCTCTGCACATGGCCCAACCATCTAAGTATTTGCGCCTTAATTACTGCTAGTATGTTAGGATCTTGACAGAGCTCAGTTAGTTCCTTATTTGTTCTTCTTACCCATTGTCCATTTAAGTTTTTCCCACCGAAGATTTTGCGCAGTATTTTCCTCTCCTAAACTAATAACAACTCTTGATGTTTTTTTGTTGTGACCCATGTTTCAAAGCATACGTTACTATCGGCTTATTACGGTCTTGTAAGTTCTTAGATTTGCTCTTCGTGATATATTTTTACTTCTTAACAACCCATTAAGAGCAAATATAGCGCGGTTGCCCGACATAATTCTCTTTTGTATTTCTTCTTCACAGTTAGGATCTCTTGTGAAGACAGTTCCTAAGTACTCAAATCTCTCAACTTCTTCGAATTTATACTGTGTTCCCTTCGCTGTTGTCATTGTTATGTATTGCCCCCGAACGAATTGCTTATTTGTCCATTCCATATACTTTGTTTTTGCTTCATTTATATACAATCCTTTGGTTGCTGCCCTCTCCTCGAGTTTCATGACTGTTTCGATAAGTTATATTTTGCTCCTAGCCAAGATTACCAAATCGTCTGCGAATGACAAGCACTGATGTTTTTGTGGTAGATCAGACCTGTTCTATTAATGTTTGCTTCCTGTATAACCTTTTCTAGTAATATGCTAAACGTTATAGACGATAATGGATCACCCTGCCGCACTCCTTGTTTGACCTCAAAGCTTTCTGTTATAGTATTGTTTATCTTGACTTTATTCATTGTTCTTTGGAGAGTTAATTTTATAATTTTTATAAGCTTTGGAGAAACGTCCATGTCTTGCAATGCTGTGAATAACTCGCTTCTTTTCACTCGATCGAAAGCCTGTTTAAAGTCAATGAAAAGAACCATGGTGTCTTTATTATATTCGTAATTTTCAGCCTGTATTTCTCGTAGTGTGAAAACCTGATCCACAGTACTTCTGCCTTTTCTGAACCCACTTTGATATTCTCCTATGCTTTTATCAACCTTCGTTGTTAATCTGTTTTAATATGCATAGCCAATATTTTATACGTTATGTTTAGCAGCGCTATGCCTCGATAATTCTGACAATCAACCATATTTCCTTTTTTATGAATAGGACACAGTATTGCTTCTGTCCATTCCTCAGGTAGTATTTCTTGTTCCCATATATTATTAATTAGTTTATGGATTTTCTCTACTAACTGATTTCCTCCAAATTTAATCATTTCAGCCGTTATGCCGTCGCTTCCTGGGCTTTTGTTCATTTTTAATTTATCGATGATATTTTGAATTTCGCTTATAGTCGGAGCCTGCTCTTCACCCTGTTGATTTTGTATTTCATTTACTAGATCCTCTGTTTCCTCGTTATTATCGTCTGTCTTTTCAGGTCCATTTAGAAGCTCATCAAAGTACTGCTTCCAGCGTTCTAATATCTCTGGTTCACCCATAATCATTTCTCCATTTTTGTCTTTATAATGTACAGTTTTCGGTTGGTGCCCTCGTTTCTCATTTTTTATCCCTTGGTACAGGTTCCTTATTTGATTATTTTTGTAGCTTTCCTCTATATTTTTCAGTTTAGCTTCATAATGTTTCCTTTTTTTTCTCATAGTATTTTTTTGGTTCTATTTCTTTGTTTAGTGTAATTTTCCTGCGCTTCTCTTGTTCCTTGAGTTATCATTTTTCGTAGCTCGGCCCGTTCTTCCAATGATTGTTCACATTCTTCATCAAAACATTCTTTTTGTTTTTTCTTTGTGTTGTTATTGGTGCTGGAAATATTTGCTGCTTCTTTAATTACATCTTTTAATGTTCCCCACATGCATTCTACATTCCTTTCATCCACTATGCTCTCTAATTTGTTGTTAATAATTTGTCCATACAACGTTTGCTCACATTCTGTCTGTAATCTAATTGGTTTGTTTCTTTCGTATTTTAATCTCTTTTTGTTTCGAAGAGTTGGTACTAATTGTTTCATCCATATTCCGACCAAATAGTGGTCTGAGTCCATATCAGGTCCTCTATATGTTCTCACCTTTGTTATGCAGTGTTCTTCGTTTTTCTCAATTACAACATGGTCGATCTGGTTGACTGTACGGCCGTCTGGAGATTTCCATGTTCCCTTATAAATGTCCTTTCGTTGGTGGTACGTACTTTTTATTATAAGTCTCTTTTCTTTGGCAAAATCTACCAGGAAATATCCATTTTCGTTAATCTCTGGATGTAAACTGTGCTTGCCTATAGTGGGCATTAATATTTCTTCTCTGCCTATTTTGGCATTAGCGTCTCCTAGAATGATTTTCATATCATACCTGGGTATAGCCTCATATACTTCATCTAATTTGCTATAAAATTTCTCTTTCAGATCCATTCCTTTTTCCTCCGAGGGTGCATGTATATTAACAAATGTTATTTTTTGGTATTTACCTTTTAATATGAGAGTGCACATCCTGTCCGAAATTGCTTAGTCTGAAACAAATTCTTTCAATTTTTTACTTATTATAAAACCTGTACCCAGCAGTCTGTTAGTGCCTCCGCTATTGAAAAATATATAGTGGTCTATTTCCTGGCTACCCTGCCCCAATTGTTTTGTCTCTTGTAAAGCTACTAGATCAAACTTACATTTTCTTAACTTCGTTTATTAAATGCTTCAGCTTTCCTTCCTGATAGGATCCTCTTATATTCCAAGTTGCTGCTTTTACCATTTCTTCTGTTATTTTATTAATTTGTTTTTTGATTTCCTTTTTTTGTGTCCGTGTTCCCTGCGGTGTCGTCTTTGTTGATCCATCTTCGTCTGCATCTAATTCTAGTTTTTTGAGATGTCTTCTTTTATTTTTTTCAATTGCCCGCTTTCTTTGTTCCATTTCCATAGTTCATTGTTTACTCTTAATCTCTGGTACCCTATTTTTGTAATTTTTCCTTTGTTTCGCTGCTCTCTAGCCATTATTCTAATTTTGGCTTGTATTTCCCTTTCGTCTTTTGTTAGATCATCATTTACATATATTTTGTCCCTTAGCTGGTTAAGCTTCATTTTATTTTGCATTACTCTTGACTTTTCGTATTTATTATCCAACTCTACTAGACATGTTGTGCCTCCCAGCTTTCTTGCATCGTTTACCCTTACTTTAACTCCCATTTCTTTGTCTATGAAACTTTCTACTTTATTCTTTAGTATATTGGGATTGTCCGTGTCAATTGGAAGTCCTTGAATCACAATGTTTCTTTTTCGTTTTTCTCCTTCTAATTTTTGTAATCTTATATTCGTATTACTTAATTGGTTTTGCAGCTGATTTATCTCTTTAATAGCTTTTTCATTAGCTAGTTATAGTTCTCCTATTTCTCTTCTATACTTCTTTTGTTCTTCTTTGAGATCTTTTAGTTCTTCAGTTAGCATATTGATGGTTTCCGCCTGCTTTTTCTGTTGATTTTTTATTGCCTTTGTATCCTCAGCCAGTCCTTTTAGCAAATCCATCATTTGGGCTAGCATTTCTGGGTTTGAATCATCCCGTTTTTTTGGTGATCTATAGGTTTTTTTGGACTTTTTGAATACATCATCCCAAGTTCCTGCTTTTTTCCCCCCCTCTGAATACGTATCATCTGAGTCTGTCATATTTATAAGATTTCACTTTTCTTGATGTTGCCCTAGTTTCGCGATAATATTCTTTGCACCACGATAGGGGATGATATCCAGTTCAACCATTCAGAAATATCAACCCCTCTCAGTGCAATCAGCTTCTCTCTAAACTTTATTAAGTTACGCTTTCCAATGATTATTCGCTTTAATTGAGGTTTGGCAACACCGCTTTATATTCGAACCGGACTTCAGCTGTAGAACTAGCTGTTTTATTTATCTTATCAATATAACCTTACTTGTTTTTCTTATTGTCAGTATTGTTTTTAACGCGGAATATCACTTTTTCGCAGTGGATTTACATTTATTTTATTGTTCTTCACTTTATAATCACCTGGTACTGTCAGTTAACATTTAATTTTCGCAACAATTCTCGAAATTTTCGGGTTTATCGTTGGCGAAAAATCAAACACTTTAACGCTTTCAATGCCACGTTGCCAATGAATGAATCCTTTATGAAGTGAATTAATGTATGATAGAAATTGGTCAAGTTGTCTGTTAGTTCCTGTAAAGCAGACTAGTATGTCATCCACGTATCTCCACCAATATAAGAACTGTTTAAATACGGGGTGTTTAGAAATTGTTGTTTCAAGTTGGTTCATAAATGGTTTTGGTTTAAACCAAAAACTCCATAAGAAAGCCTTGAAATTAGTGTATCCACCACCACAGAAAGAACCCAGTACCTTCTGCTCTCTCACATATAGTGGCAAAATAACAACAAAAATAGCCAGATACATAAAAAAGAAAGGAATAACACCAGCTTTCAGAACTAACAACAACTTAAGCAAACATATTAAAAACAATAAAAGCCGAAAGAGAAAGCAACTACAGAGTGGTGTGTACAAACTAACTTGTGGTGACTGTCCGAAAACTTACATCGGTCAAACTGGCAGAACTTTTGACAAACGGATAGCAGAACACAAAAGGGCTTTCAACAATAGAAAAACAGACACTTCTACATACGCACTTCACCTTCTAGATCATAATCATTCTTTCAATGAAGAGTTTCAAATTCTACATATTCAAAATAAAGGCCTTAAGCTATCACTTTTAGAATCAATGGAAATTAATAAATTGAAAAATACAGATATAATTCTGAATGACCAACTCGAGACAAACAGCTCCCCACTCCTCAACCTCTTCAGTTAAAGACTTAAAAAGGCAAACACATTGTAAACTATATCACTTGAGAAAGGCACTTTGCCGAAACAGCTGTAGTAATAACATAGTTGTAATAAATTTTGTGGAAGTATAGAAAACAAACGTTTTTCAGTGTTTTATTGTGAGATAAAATGAACTTCCATCAAGTAACGGTCGAATCCATCAATTACAATAATAATAAGAAAGCGCTAAGGGTTCCATGGGTTGCAAAGAACAACTTATCATCGACTCCGTCATTTCTAATCAAGCATATTCCAAAATGAGGAACTTATTTACTGCCTTCATTGATTACAAGATGGCCTTTGATTCAGTGCCGCATGAATGGCTTATAGATATATTGAGCATATATAAAGTCCATGATAATATAGTGACCTTTTTAAAGCATATAATGACAGAGTGGAAACCTAGAATTCGCCTTCAAATACTTGGTGAACATAACATCGAAACTGAAAATATCGCAATCAGCCGGGTCTTTTTCCAAGGAGATTCGTTAAGCCCACTGTGGTTCTGTCTAGCTATGAACCCACTATCTCAGCTATTGAACTCCACTGACGCAGGTTTTAGCATCAAAAATAACAACAATGTGGTGGAGAAGCTTAATCATCTGTTGTATATGGATAATTTGAAATTAATGGTTTCCACTCGAAACCAACTAGATGAGATGCTAAGAACTGTAGAATCCTTTTCAAATGATATTAGTATGCACTTCGGACTAGACAAGTGCCGTGTTTTAAATATAGTCAGAGGAAAAGTACAGCCCGGAGGATTCGATATGCAAAATGGCCAAAACATCGAGGCCATGGGTGAAAACGATATGTATAAATATCTTGGAGTACAGAAAGCGCGGAAAATTGACCATAAGCAAATAAAAACTGAGATAACTACTGAGTTTATACGAAGGGTAAAACAGCTGCTTCGGTCACACCTTAACAGTAGAAATTTGTTTAAGGCACTAGACACTTAAGCATGTTCCGCGCTTAGCTATTCGTTTGGCATTGTTAAGTGGACAAAAACGGACACAGAGCATCTTCAGAGAAAAGTAAGAACACACCTCATAAAGGCACAAAAACACCATCCTAAAAGTGCAGTAGAAAGAACAACATTACCACGGAATCTAGGAGGAAGAGGAATTATGGATATAGGTGAGCAATTAGATAAACAAATTGCTAATTTAAGAACTCATTTTCAGATGCAAGCTGAGACATCTACTCTACATCGCGCTATTTGCGCAGTAGATGACACAACACCGATCAAACTGAGGGAATAAGAAATGCACATAAACCACCTCACTAAAGACGAAAAAATGTGCACCTGGATAGGTAAACCTCTGCACGGGTGACATCCTAATGAGGTCAGCCAAGACTATGTCGACAATACAGCGTCGAACTATTGGTTGACATCAGGAAAGATGTTCCCTGAAACGGAAGGTTCATTACTGGCCATTCAGGATCAGGTTATACCAACCAAAAATTACCTGAAATATATCATCAAAGATCCTCAGGTCCAAAACGATAAGTGCCGATATGGGTATCAAACCTAAGAAACCATCCAACATCTTACAGGGGGCTGCCAGATATTTGCTGCAACTGAATACAAGGAACGGCATAACGCAGTGGGAAAAATCTTTCAAGAGATAGCTATCAATCTGGGACTTCTCCAAATTGACCATCTTCGTCCCTGAGAGTGTGCTTGAGGATGGCAACTACAAGCTATACTGGGACCGCACTCTGCTCACAGACCTAACAGTGGCACATAATAGACCAGATCTTGTACTAGTTAATAAATTAACAAGACAAACAACACTAATTGATGGGGCGATACCTAACAACAATAATCTACGTAGTAAATTTACAGAAAAGATCGCCAAGTATAGAGATCTGGAAATTCAAATACGAATACAATGGAGAATGCAAAGTACCCAGACGATACCTATTATTATGTCTACAACTGGAGTCGTTCCGAGGAACCTCCTCGAAAGCATAAAAAAGCTGGGTCGAAATGAACATCTTTACAAGACCATGCAGAAAGCTGTACTACTCGCAACGGCCAGATGTGTACGAAAATTTTTGGGAGATACACCTGCATACCAAGTCACCTAGAGGGCTCGATAACACGGAAAGAGTCCCACCAGAGCTCAATCATTTTGATACCGTAGGTATCTGGGATGAGTCAGTTTTCCCCTTAGAGGGAGTGTGAGCCGTATGGCTAAATCTGGATAAGAAAGTTACAATATCTGGGACACGTAATGAGGGGACGTCGATATGAAATGACTGATAAAGCAGAGAAAGATAAGAGGAGGAAGGCGTATAAGAAGGAGGAGAGTGTCATGGTTGAAGAATTTAAGGGACTGGTTTAAATGCAGTTTTAAGAACTCTTTAGAGCAGCGGTAGATAGAGTAAAGATAGTGACAAATGATCAAACCTCTGATTGGGAGACGGCATTTAAAAAAGAAGGTTGTATTAGTGTTACGTTTGACCAAAATATGAGACCCATCGAACTTACCGTTCAAAAGTTACGACGAATAGAAAATTCAGACAAATTTTCATAACTCGCCCTTATATTACTAAAAAATGGGAGCAGATAATTTTTATGGTCTTTGTTTCTCTGGCCATCTGTAGATTATGTACAGTTCCTTATGCCTCACTCTGTGTATACAGCGTCAAAAGAATTGGACTCTCAAAATCTCTCAGAAAATAATATAGGTCCAAAATCATTTATGTTTATATTCTTATGATTCATTCGTTTATAACCTACAATCTTCCTTATTTTTAATAATAAAAGAAACAAGAAAAATTATTCCAACATAATCCATCATTAAAAGTAGGCTTCCCCATTTTTAATATCACTAACCAGCAAAAATAGGTTACAGTATAATTTCCTGATTGTTACATGCATAAGCTAGTCTTTTTATAAAAAACTGTTAAAATTTATTGCAACTCCAGCTACCGTATTAATTAATTCTATCTGAATGAACTCCATAACCCCGTTATATGTTCTTTTACCCCTAGTAGAAGTAAAACTACGCTTTAATTTAATTTTTATTTTTGCTTTTTAGGTGAAGTGCATTTACCCCAAGATTATAAAGTGGACTAACTGGAGTAAATTACGTAAAGAGTTGGGTAAGATTATTAAGGATTTATTATTATGACACAAATATTAAAGATTGAGCTAGTTAGTTAAGCCTCAACTTGGGTAAAAAAATGAAAAATGAAAAAAAAAACATTTTTTTGATTGTTCTACCTGTTAAGTTAGGACTAGTTTTGTTGGTTGTGCTAATACACTATTCCAAGAAATTAACGCACCACCTTAATAATGGGTCATTTTTGATGTCTCAAATTTCCTAAATCTGTTGTCCGATTTAAGTGATTTTTTAATAATATGTTATAGCCTTATTATTTAACAATATTGCTGTCATTGTATACCGAGTGTACCAATCAAACTCTGTTTTTTCTCTAAGTTCACCACACCCTGTGGACTATTCTGACATTTATAAAATACTGAAATTAAAACTCAACTATAGCTTCAGGTTTTCTTAATATTCTGTTATTTAATTCATTCGCTGATGTTGGATAATAAAAAAGTTAGTTACTTTAACAACTAGCCATGTTCTTCATCACAGACGTTGGCTATAATCATAGCAATTTTAATTTTGTTTGCGACGTTTCTGAATAACTTAATCAATGTTAGTCCAAACCATTGGTGTAAGTTTTGAAGCCATGAGTGTCTTCTTCTCCGGGTCCGCGTTTGCTCTATATTTTACCCTGTATTATTAGTTGGAGTATATGATATTTAACAAATGTCTCATAATATTACCGAGGTATTCAAGTTTCAGTTTCTTAATACCTGTGAAAGAGATTTCTTTTTATTTTCCCATTCGGCGCAATACCTCTACGTTGGTGTGAGTCGTCCAGGATATTTTGAGGATACGTCGGTACGCCCACATTTCGAATGCCTCCAGCTTCCTCATTAATGTTTCCGTTGGCCTCTGCGCCATACAGCAAGACTGGAAATACATAGCATTGTAGCAACCGTATTTTTAGTGGGAGTGATAGGTCGCAATGGGTAAATATATTTCTCATGCTGTTAAATGTTTCTCTGGCCATTTCAATTCTAGATAGTATTTCGGTTGTTTGATCCCATTTCGAGTTGACGACTGTTCCAAGGTATATATACGAGTCAACGTGTTGAATTAATTAGTTTTTAATTTTAAGCAAGTTTTGCTGACCAGCATCCATTTTGTTTTATTTATGTTAAGGTTAGGTCCTCTTTCTTCACTCGCTTTTTGCACCCTGTCCATAAGATGCTGAAGTTCATCGATTCTACTGGCAAGTACGACTGTATCGTCCGCATATCGGATATCATTTGTCAATTCTATATTGATTTTTATGGCTTCTTTTGCTTCATCCAGTGCTTTTTTAAAAATTTGTTCGAAGTAAATATTAAAAAGGAAAGGGAAGAGAACACAATCACTGTTTAATATTATAGTTATATAATATATTATATTTTAATATATTTTTAATAGGAGGAATATAAGTGTATAGGTACTGGACTTTGCTATATTTCCTTCCTTGTATGTCAAAATTGTAGTCGTCTTCGTTCATCTTTGTGGTCTTTTTCGTTTAACCAAAATTTTACCTATTAGAAACTAACTTTATATACTTTTTAATAAAAATTCTTAAGAATTGGTAATCTCACTGTTTTTTGGATGAAATGATTTAACAATCCGTCAAGTATTGTGTATGTAATTTTAAAGTTTTAGTATGTAATGTTTTATTTATGAACCAAGCCTAATACTCCAAGCTTTGACCATTATTTTTAGACGGTTATTTCAAGGATCTTATTAAACCATTTACTTTTTACACGAAACAACTTCCATATATTCGTAAGAGATTACGTAGCTTTCCATTATGCTTTTAGTGGAATATGCTCATCCTATTAGCTTGTGGAGGTTGTTTAAATTTTTAATATTTTGTTCTAGACACATTACTTTTAATTCCGCAGACAATATGATGTAAGCTAATCTACGGCCATTTTAGCATGTGGTTAATACCCATCAAGGGATTATTATTGTGATTTTTAGGCCATCTCGTAAATAAATGAGAAAATTTTCATTTAAATTATGAAATTTTTATTATATTCAATCATATTCTTATTTATGAATATATCTTCAAAAGCTTCTATTTTTAAGTTTTGAGAGTACAATAAATCATATAAAGAGCTAATATACACTTGGTTTTATCTAATATGTTTTAGTTCATTTTAATGAAACAGTTTAGAACAGGTTAACAGCTTTAAGTGCCTAAGAACAGGCCGGAAAATCTTTCGAAAAAATCAAAAAACTGTTTTGTGGTTCTCGAATAAAACTCGAAATTCGACTACGTTTATCAAAATAACCACCTAAAATAGCCTAACTCCACTTACTAAACTTTTGAGAAATCTACTATAGTATGCGGCAAAATAAACAGTACTGAAATGAATATTGAAATGTTTATGATTATTTATATATCTAGTATACATCATATAGCCTTGCAAACATTATTACCGACGACGCACGTTCCCGATCAAACAGATGTTAAAGATGCCCTCTGGCCAGTGGCGGATCTACAGGGAGGGAAATCAACCAGTAGAGAAAATCAAAGTACATTCTAAATCCAACCTCTTTGGTAGGGAATTATACTCTTTAACCAATAAGGATCATTTAGCACAGTCAGCGAACCTCTCTCCGTTCTAACATTCTCAAGAAAAATATTGTTGAGGCCACGATTCTATACCTGCGCTCTCTGATGCCAAAGTAGCAAGTTTTGTGTATCTAACTTCCTAAATTCGGGGCGCCATTGACCATTAAAAATACTTTGTAACTCTTTTCTACCTCACAAACTGTACGTTAAGAGTTCAATTTTCGAGCGATAATATAAACACAGGAAACCTGAATTAGATATGTGCAAAATAATATAACGTCTATTTTTTAACAAAACTGATAATCAACTATTTTCAATGGGAAATAAGCCACAATTTTACCAAAAAAATGATTTTATTAACGTTTCGGAGCCCAAATCGAGTTTCGTTGTCAAAATACAAAATACTATTTTGTATACGTTGATACGTTGATATAAGTTGATACTTCTCGAGGAATTTGATAACCTTGTAGATTTGGTCTGTGCTGTTGAGGACCTCTTTGAAGTTAGGACTGATACCAATCTGTTGGCGTTCTTTGGCATAAAAAGGACAGTCAATAAGTATGTGTCTGATTCGGAGAGTAGTATTGCAGTGTTGACATTTTGGTAGTGGAGATGATGTCATCAAATAGCCATGTGTTAGACGGGTATGTCCTATACGCAGTCTCCGTATGATTGCCATATTTTTTCGAGATAAACTAGAGCAGGTAAATAGGTTCACTGGGGGCTTAATTTCATGCAGTGCTGAAGTACTTTTATTCCAGTGAATTTGCCAGGTGGATAGATTGAGCTTCTTCAGTCTGGCTTTTAGATTATTGCATATTTGTATATTCAGCATGGTATCCATCGATGATGCAGCTTTTTTGGCAATGCAATCGGCTTTTTCGTTACCACTAATCCCAACATGGTATGGTACCCATAATAAAGTGACTTTTGTACTTTGATTTATAAGAAGCTGATAAATGTCATGAATATCTTGGACAAGAGGATGGTTGGTGATTATAGTATTGATGGAGTTTATAGAGGAAAGTGAATCAGTACATATGGCAATGTGTGTGTTTGGATATTTTTGAGCATGTTTGAAAACACACAAGATAGCTAGCAGCTCGCCAGTGTGAATATTACACCAAGGAGAAATTTTACGGAGTTCGATAGGCTGTTGAAGAGTAGTTAGAGAATATCCAACTCCACTTTCAGATTTTGACGCGTCAGTGTAAAGAACTATGTTATATTTATTTTTGTTTATAAGTTCTAGGAAGAGATTTCTTAATCTGTTAACACTGACATCTTCCTTGTTAAATTTGGTGAGGGACATATCATGATGAGAGAGTAGGTTGGTCCAATATGGATTATTGGAGAATGGTAGAGTTCTGGTTTCAGACAAATTTATATCTTTTAATAACGGCTGTAGAAGGTGAGGAAGAGGATATATAATTAAGTTACAAGGAGCATTGTTATGAGGTTGGTGTGATGATGTAATTAAAGGATACACTGGATTTGAGGGATTGGAAGAAATTGCAGCAGCATAGGAGGAAAGAAGGTATTCTCGTCTAAGCCACAGGGGTGGTTCATTAGCTTTACAACAAAGACTTTCTGCCGGACTAGAACAAAATGCTCCAAGACATAGGCGGATAGCCGTATTGTGCACTGTATTTAGTGAATTTAGGTTTGACTTAGTGAATTAAGGTATACATATAAATTCATCACCATTACAAATAAGTAAATCAGAGATGAAAGAAATAACCAAATCCCTGAAAAATAGAAAGTCCCCTGTTCCTGGTGACATCCCTGCCGAATTAGTGAAAGTTGGTACAGACAAACTCCAAGAACAGCTAAGAAAACTCTTCCAAGACTGCTTAAATGGTACCGAATTACCAGAAGAATGGAAATTATCTATCATGTCAATCATCCACAAAAAGGGCAGCAAGGATTAATGTGAAAATTACAGAGGCATTGCGGTAAACAGCACAATAAGTAGTATGTATGGGAAACTTATTAAGAACAAAATAGAAAATGACTATAGAGATTACGAAGCAGATGAGCAAGCTGGCTTTAGAGCTGGGAGGTCCAGAGTAGACCACCTGTACTCGATTACGCAAGTTATTGAGAAAAAAACAGCCGTCAATAAAGAAGTTCACCTGGTATATGTAGACTTACAAAAAGCATATGACAGTGTGCCCCTCAGCAAACTATGGTCAACCCTACATCAAACCAACAATAAACATGGTCTTATCAAAGCAGTCCAAAATCTGTATAATGGAACGGCTGCAAAAATTAAAACTGAATCAAGGATGTCTGAGAGATTTAAGGTCATGAAAGGATTGAAGCAGGGTTGTTGTATTTCGCCTACCCTTTTTAAAATATATCTGGAACAAGCACTCAAGCTGTGGAAAAGAAAATGTAGTGGCATGGGAATCCCTCTCAATGACGACACAACACTATACACCTTATGTTTCGCTGATGGCCAAATTCTGATTGCTCAGGATCATGACGACCTGAGTTACATGACCCGGAAGCTAATAGAAGAATATAACAAATGGGGTCTCGAAGTCAACATTAAGAAAACTGAAGCCATGTGTATTGGAGGAACAAAGCAGTCCATTACATTAGACGATGGGGTAGAAATTAAACACTGCGATGAATACAAGTACCTGGGCATGAAGATAACTCAAGATGGAACACTCGATGCTGCTATAAAAGACATAAACATACAGGGTAGAAAACCCATATCCATGATGAACGGCATTCTGTGGGATCAGACAATATCTAAAGCGAACAAGCAGCTCATATACAATAGCATACTTAAAAGTATAATCACATATGGCAGTGAAGTTTGGGAACTGAAACAAAGAACGGAGAAAATGCTACTAGTAACAGAAATGGACTTCTGGAGAAGAGCAGCAGGCAAATCAAGAAGAGATTGGATACCAAATGAGAGAATACGAGAAATGCTGGGAGTCACACATACAATAATTGATGACATAAAAACAAAACAACTAATATGGTACGGCCATGTACAGAGAATGCCAGATGACAGGATCCCTAAACAGATTTTGGCATGGACAACACAAGGGAGACGAAAAAGAAGAGGAAGGCCGAGAAGAAGCTGGAGGGAGGGAATTGAAAAATAACTAGAGGAAAGAGAAATCCCTCCAGGTCTATGGTTAAACAGAGAAGAATGGCGGTTAGGAGTCGGAAGGCGTCGGAGAACGCTGTAAACCGGTAGTAGTAGTAGTAGTAGTAGGTTTGACTTAGATGCAGACATATAGATGAAACATCCATAGTCAAGCTTGGAACGGATTAGTGATCTGTAAATTTTCAGTAACGTAGTTTCTTCCGCTCCCCAATGATAATGTGTTTTAATTATATTTAACCTTTTAAGGCACGCTCCTTTAGTTTCCTGAATGTGCTGTCACCAGGTTAATCTTGAATAAAATATAAGCCCTAATATTTTGCAATTATCAACGACCGGTAATTTAAAGTTGTTGACGGTGATTTCAGGGTTAAAAGAATTAATTCTTCTACTGAATTTAATAACTTTGGACTTAGAATGGGAGAGAGTAAGTCCTAGAGATGCAACTTTAATTTGTAGAACATTTACTGCTAATTGCAGAATTTTATCTGGCAGTACATTATTAGGTAATCGGCATATAATAAGCATTTGATAGGTGAAGGGATATTGTGACATAACTGGCTAATCGCGAGAATGAATAAAAATGTGCTTAAAACTGAACATTGAGGAACTCCGTCATATTGGATATTTGAAGAAGAAAGGAAGTTATTGGCAGAAACCCTGAATGTTCTAGATGTTAGGAAGTTTTTTATAAAAGCGTATATGTTGCCAGTGAGGTTACATTAAAAAAGTTTGTCAAGAATTGACATAACATTTAACTTAAACATGCCACAAGAAAACAGTTTCAAAACCTTATTAAATTAAAATTAATTTATTCTTTTATATTGGATGACATGAGTTGAAGATTATAAAAAAATATAAGTACATATCTATTTTATAATTTTCTATATAATAAAAGTTTTTTCATGCAAGATCCAAACATTTTCATGTGTCAATATGTTTTTGTTTTTCTCTTGTATATCTGAAATTTGTCTATTTCATTTTTCCTCGGTCTTTTCTGTTTTCTTTTATAATATCTTTTGTTTTAAGTAAAATTTAATAAAAAAGTTTCTCCTGGTAAAAGGTATATTAGTTTAAAAAGCCCCTATAGGGATACAAACATGGAAACAAAACGTTTTCTCTCTGTAACAAGAGCATCATCAGTGTTACAAGAACATGGTGAGCCAATCAAAAAATACAAAAGTTAAAGCCTTTAAAAAACAGACTAAAAGTCTTATATAGATGCAAATATTGCAAAATCCAAAGGATGGATAAAATTCCAATGGCTACGGCCCTAGGGCAACATATGACTCCTACACGTGGTAAGTGGGTCAATAGGTAACAATTTGGTCATTCTGTTACACAAGAGGTGAAGGCAACCTGTCGCCTCTTGTAACAGATTGCCTATCAGGTTGCCTGTCACCTCTTGTGTAACAGAATGGCCTAATTGTTACCTATTGACCCACTTACCACGTGTGGGAGTCATATATTGCCCTAGGGCCGTAGTCATTGGAATTTTATCCATTCTTTGGATTTTGAAATGTTTGCATCTATATAAGACTTTTAGTCTGTTTTTGAAAGGCTTTGACCTTTAGTTTTTCGTTGGCTCACCATTTTCTTGTAACACTGATGATCCTCTTGTTACAGAGCGAAAACGTTTTGTTTCCATGTTTGTAGCCCTATAGGGGCTTTTTAAACTAATATACCTTTTACCAGGAAATTTTCTCTTGTGGATCTTTTGTTTTGTTAAATAATATTTATTTAATATTTTTATTAAAATATTTTTTAATAACAAAGGCAAGAATGGAGCATCTATTAATAATAATTCCATTAATTAAACAGCTACAAGACCCACATCAAAATCGTAAAATATCCGCACTTAGAAGTATTGGGTGAATCATTCCTTCTATATTCGATTTCTATGTATTTATGATTCGAGTAATTTCTTATTCACTTGAGTGTACATAAAAGCTACTATAAAAAAGTTTATTCCTTCAAATAAAATGGTGTTACTACCGCAATCCACTTTGAAACAAAAAATGACCCATAAAATATTTTATCAAAAGATTCACATTAATGAACCGAATGGGATAAATAAAAAGTAAACTTATTGCTGAGTTTTTATCCATTCCGACGGTAAATATTTTATATCTCGCTTAGAATAATGAAAAGTGTTATAGAAAGCATAAAGTTTTAATGATAATTTTGGATATATATGTATATATATATATATATATATATATATATATATATATATATATATATATATATATATATATATATAAGACAAGGTGGCCTTTGGCTCTTTGTTTAATGGGTTTGATCCTCACTTACAGTTCACTGTTGAACTTGAGGACCCCACCACTAAAAGTATTCCCTTCTTAGACATGCGTGTCATCAGACAATACTTTAACTACAAGTTGGTATAGGAAACCAATGGCCTCCAAGAGGTTTCTCAACTACCTTTCTTGTCATCCCTTTAAATACAAACTAAACCTTATTAAAGCTTTAAGCTGCAGGCTGAGTAGGTTGACACATCCGACTAATCGAAGGGAATCCCTTATACTGCTCAGAAACATATTGATTGAGAATTCCTACCCATCTTCCCTCATTAATAAATACCTTTATTCACAGAGTTATGGTTCTTCTTTAAATGACATACCCAATGGTGACCAACTCAGATCAATATCAAATAACACTGTCAATGACACTGTTCTGCCTACTACTGTACTTGGGACTCCAACTACCCATTACTCCTCTTTACCATATTTTCCTCATGTTACTGAAAAACTTATTAAACTGTATAAACACAATAACATTCCTGTCAAAATTGCTGTTAAGAATGCCAAGACGGTCAAAAATTTGTTTTCTAAAACTAAAACACCCTTGTCCCTTCTGGAACAAGTTAACGTCATCTATCACATACCTTGTGCTGAGTGTGACTCTTGTTATATCGGTCAGACAGGGAGATCACTAATGGGGCGTCTTACAACACACCGCAGTGATATTAACTTATCCAAGCATACGTGTGCTCTTTCTCAGCATGCTATTACCACAAAACACAAGGTAGACTTCAATGAAGTTAGGATTCTTGGCAACGAACGTAATCTCGTGAAAAGGCAATTCTTGGAAATGTGTTCGATACTGAAGCACCCCAATGCTCTGAATAAAAGAATGGACATTAGTAACCTGAGCCAAATTTATCATGCATTAATATTGCAGAATTAGTCATTGTCAGTTTACTGTAATATTGTCTCCGATGGTGTGTTTCTGTATACATTTTCACTTTTAAATAAATTCAATTTAAAAATTTTTACTTTAACCATAACTATTATTAACTAAATATTTATTGCCTGGAAATAAATTTTTGATAAAATAGTTTAATGAAATGTTAAATTAGTTGGATTCATTAATTCTCATTACTTACTCAGTTCTATAATATTATGAACCTTGGACTGTGGAAGTTAAATTAAATTTATACTTGTTTTTGGCTGGCTAACCAGCTAAAACCAAGTCACTTGTATGGTGATATGGAAAGTTGGTCCTCACTAGTTTGTTTTTTCCTCGAACCATTCCTTGAAAGTTAAATGGTGTTTACTAACCATTTGTTGCTTTCTTTATAATGTTTCGTACAAACAACAAGTTTTTCTTACCATATTATATTACATCTTCAAATTTACCGCTTAAATGCATTAGCGGTTGGTATTTCGCCTTGTTGTGTCAGTTTTGACTTCAAGGTCACTGTCTTTTACGGGATGGTTCGTTGTCTTTAGAAATGCCCATTTTGCCGAGTGGATTTGAATAGTGTAGAAGCTTTTGTGGTAACTTTTAATACCTTTTTTATAAATTTTGATACTATTAACTTTTATAATCATTTTAATAATGTTACCTAAAGTCAAAATTAAACTAAATTAATATGCTTTTGTTGGAAGGTTGATCTTGTGATCTTACTTAGTTTCTCGGTGAATACAAGTTTTTTACATATTTTTTTTTTAATCACATGTATGATAACCACATGCTGCTTTTGCTGTTCAAAGTCTTTGTTAAACTGTAAACTGTACTTTTTATTGATTGTTTCTACAACCTAACGATTCAATGGTTCATTGTTTCAAGTTTTTTTTACAATTTTATACCTTTGACTGCTACATGTCTTTTTGAGGTAACACTGTTGTATTAACTTCTCTTTGGATGTTTGGTTTTTCATATTATTCTTTTTAGATGAACCGATGATGCTCTTTGATTAGAGAGCGAAACGTCTTCGAATAAATAGATGAAGTAGCCACCTTCTTTGTCTTATTTCTCCACCTATTGACCGAAAAACCCACCACTCTTCGAGTGATCCTTAATTTATATTGGATTAACGGTCGTACTCCTTTTCTCGATATATATATTGTTGTGATCTGCTTCTTATTAATTTTATATTGATTATTATTTATTTAATTAATCATTTAATTGTCGCAAATCATATATCAAAATTGAATAAAAAATCTCAGGGTGCCTTTTAATATATAAAAAAAAAACCAAATTATCTTACGTTATATTTATCTTCTCTCGTGGGTTCAGTATCTCTGAGTTGATCCTAATCGGGATAGAATAAGGAATAGAAATAAAGCAAACTATTAAAATAAAAATACAGAATTGTCTTTTATTTATCAAATTAATACTCTGAAAACTATCGAATCTAAAAAACCTGTGGACACAGATGTCCGAATGAAATTTATACCACTTAAAATTATTATCTTAAAAAAAAAAACAATTTATCGGTTTGTTCCCGATGACTTTGGTAAAACAAACTAAACCAAACAAATTTATGTCTTCGCAAGGTTACCTATATTTACTATTTATATTTTGAAATATTGGAACTTTAATTCATATGCTTTTTACTCAAAAATTTATTTCCCGAACATAAAAATCTCTTTCACATAAATTGACTGACCTTTTGCTTCCCTCACTCGGATGTCTTCTCGTGACCCCAAACAGCTCTCCCTCGTTGATTATGTTAAAGGCTACTCATCAAAGCCTCTCTCCGTTGTCCAGCTTCAAAACTGTCAGCATACCAGCACTAATTCTCCAACAAACCGTGTTTCTTTGACACGTTCTCGATTCAAACAAAATTCCAAAATTTCTCTGTTCTCCTTCTCACAATACTACAGAATCAAAGAGGTATTTCGTCTCGATTTGATCTGTCGCTCGTTCCACTTTTCAACACTATTCTCCACTATCAACCACCCACTGATATATGCTAACTATCTCGGCACTTAACACGTCGAAACCGCTTCTTCTCGCTGCCAACAACATAATGAATAATTTTTCAACCTCTCTCAATCATCCAATCCATCTTTTCCCCTTCCACATTCCAAGAATCAGAACATTGACTTTTCCATTTGACAAACAAACAGTCACCCTCAAATTTGTTCCGACAATCCTAATTACTTTCGGAGAAACTCTCCCACATATACTCGTATTGAAATGAAGATATTAAAATTCCAACTTTCTTTTCAATTATCAATTTCGAGAAATTATACAGTAAACAATTTTTTTCCATTTTAAATCTTAATACATAGTTCTTTTCACTTTAATTATTCACAAAAGTCTTTAATGGTTTCTCGGAAAACTCGTTAAAAGTGAAATCTATTTACATCCTAACTAAATTCTAATAAATTTTAAAACAGCTCAATATACAGGGTGTATCAAATTTATGTGCCCGCGTTATTAAAAAAAATTTAATTTAATTTTTATTTTGCTTTTGATTGATAAAATGCAAACACAATAACATCCCCGCCTTGATTTGAGATAAAATCAGTATTATTAAGTGCAACAAAAAAATTTGATTTTCTCTCGACAACAACACTTTTCTCTTGTTATCATATTATCCTAACCTAATTCTCTTATCCTACCTTAAATTTTATGCATTTGTCTTTATTCGTGGTATTTGTACACATCATGGATATTGTAAATTCCTCGTATCTTTTCTGAATCCACATGCCTCAGGACATAACTGTTTATTCCATTTTCATTGTGCACGATGTATGGACCCTCGAAAATAGGCATTAGTTTTGCGCAAACGTCCCCAGTGAGATTTGATACTCGTAATGCCCTTACCAGCACCTTTTCTCCCTTCTGAAAAGTCACTGGGCGTCGTCTCCTATTATGATTTTGTCTTTGGAGATATTTTTCATTACTGCGCTGCAGCCTCCTTTGCACAATTTCCAAGACTCGTTGGTATTCCCTCTGCTCAGGTTCTTCCCATGGCCGTAATGGCATAACACCCTTCATGATATATTCCGGAGTCTCTTTTGTCACCGTACTTGGAATCGTGTTTAAGTAGTTTTCTATTTCTGCCACTTTCCTGTCCCATCGTCTATGTTGTCCATTTGCAGCAATGCGAAGGAATTTCGTAGTCTCTTGTATAAAACGCTCTGAAGGATTACTTTGAGGATGTCGGATACTGACGAAATTTGTCCCTATTCCCCTGTCTTGAAGCTGTCCCTTGAAACGCTCACTCCGGAAATACGTCGCATTGTCTAAAAGAATTCTTCTTGGTGTTCCTACGGTGGCTATAAAATTTTCAATCTTTCTCATTATTTCTTCCCCCTTTGTTGTACGGCAACTGTATAACTTTACGTATTTTGAAAAAATATCAACCATCACCAAAATATGCTTGTTCCTTTGCGTGGTCATTATCAGGTCACTTAACATATCTATTGCCACAATATCCAATTTTTGACGGGATACAATATTTTTAGCAATATTTTCATTTCTGAAATTTCTGCTTTTATATTTTTGACATATTTCACATTTTTGGGTCACTTCTTTGGCAATCCGGTAATCCTTTCGACAGATATAGTTTTCTCGAAAAACCAGCCATACCTTCCTGCTACCGATATGCCCATTGTCATTGTGTAATTTTTGTATGATCCTCTCTGCCAATGTCTGTATTACCAAATATAGTTCCTTTCCATCGATTCTTTTGAAGAATATGTCATTTTCTCTCTCCGCTCTTCTTCTTTCTTTTTCCTCCAGTTCTTCTTGATTTATTCTTATTTCGTTTAACGAAAATAAACCTTCCTCTTGTGTCAAGATATTTAGTCCCACCTGAAAAACGATTCCTTCCTTTTTTCCAGTGTCTTCATCACGTGTGAGAGCGTCGGCTATAATGTTGTCTTTACCTTTTATGTATCGAAACTCAAAATCATACTCCTGCAGCAACAAAATTCCTCGATGGATACGATTGTTAACCAGTCGATTTTTCATGATATGCACTAAAGCTGCGTGATCTGTTTCAATTGTAAATTTTGCCCCCAATAGATAAAACCTTAACTTATTTACACAAAAAAGTACGCTAGCAAACTCTAATTCAGTCACACTGTATTTTCTTTCGTGTGTTTTTGTCACCCGGGAAATAAAACAAATTGGCACTTCTTGATTGTTCTGTATCTGCGACAAAACTCCCGCGAATTTTTGGATGGACGCATCAGTTCGTAATATGAAAGGTAAATTGTACATGGGATGATATATTTTAGTTCCTTTCGAGAATTCTTCTTTTAATATTTGGAAAGCTTTCTCTTGTTCTTCTTTCCAATTCCATTTAACACCTTTTTTCAGTAATTTTATCAATGGAATCTCCTTCTGGCTTAAATCAGGAATTAGTTTTTTGAAATAGTTGATCGTACCAAGAAAACCTCTCAATGTTTTTAAATTCGTTGGCCTTGGGTATTCATCTATGAGTTTTATCCGGTCCTCGGCTAAACTAACTGTTTTTGTTTCCAATTTAAAACCCAAATATGTCACTTCTTTTTAAAAAAATTGACATTTTTCAATATTCAATTTTAATCCGGCCTTGTCCAGCTCTTCTAATATAATTTTTATGTGTTTTAAATGACTCGATGTATCTGGTGAAAAGATTAGTAAGTCGTCAATGTAGTGTACTATAAAATCCTCATACCTGTTTAATATTGTATGCAGAGCTCTTACCAATGCTGCACAAGCACTTTGTAACCCAAAAGGCACTACTTTAAATCGGTACACAATACCATCGATCGAAAAAGCGGTGTAGTTTCTACATTTTTCTGCTAAAGGTATCAACCAAAAACTATGTTTTAAGTCAATTTTAGAAAAAATATGTGATCTTGTAATTCTCCCAAAAATAGCCTCGATGTTGAGAGGTGATTCATATTGAGATACCGTGTGTTGATTTATATTCCGGGCATCCAAACATAGTCTCAATTCTCCACTGCTTTTTTTAACAATCACGATTGGGTTGATATACGGAGAGTCACATCTCTCTATGATTTGATTTTCTAACATTTCATTGATTTCTCCTTTCACCTCCTGTCGGTACTTATATGGGATGGGGTAAGTGTTCTATCGAAAATTTCCTAAGTCTTTCACCTCAAATGAATGTTCATACTTTTTGGCTACTCTGTTTTCTTCATTTATTAAATTTTCATACTCCCTCAATATTTCACGCAGTTCCTTCTCCTTTTCTTCTCCACATATCAATTTTATTTCTTTCTCCTCCGATTCTTTACACATGTTTATTGTGTATTCTGCATCCTCCATTTTGCATACTTCTTCGTCAAATACCACAGTTTCCATGATATCTTTTTCGTTCTCTTTTTCTAATCTGATCTCTTTTTCTTCTGGGCTCATCTCTTTTTTCGAGGAATCCCAATCTTCATTTTCTTGTGACAATCTTTCTTCTTCTTTTTCTTCTGTTGGGCTCATCTCTTCTTTTGAGGAATCCCAAGCTTCATTTTCATTTGTCAATCTTTTTTCTTCTTTTTCTTCTTCTGGGCTCATCTCTTTTTTCGAGGAATCCCGAGCTTCATTGTTTTTACTTATCTTCTCCTTCTTTCTTTTCTTTTTTTTCTGTCCTTGCTTAATTGCCAAATTCATTTCCACCGTTTGTTTTTTGTCTGCATTATCCTTTTTCCGTTTCTCATGTTCCTTGTCCATTTCCAGAATGTTAGGTTCTTCTTCTTTTCCATCTGTGATTTTCATCGTGTTATTTTTGAAATCTATCACCACATGTTTTTCTGACAATTCATCCACTCCTACGATCATATCATGCATCATGTTTGGCATTATAACACATTAAAGTGCATAAAATTTCTTCCCCAATCGAACCCTTATTCGTATTCCTTCATTTATTGTTGCCAAAGTCCGTTTATTTGCGCCCACTAAATTTACCCTGGGAATTTTGTAAATCAAATTCGTCAAATCAACCTCTTCTATTACTTTCCTGTTAATCAAAGTCATTTCTGAACCAGTATCAATCATAATTTTAATGGGTTTCTCATTTATAAAACCATCTACTAATTTTAAATTAGATCCACTTCCTTTATCATTATTTCCTGCTAATTTAATAAATTCCTTCGGGTGACAAAAAATTCCTGTTTGTTCTTTTGTGTTTAGTGAGCGCCTTCGTGAAAAGATGCTTGCTGTTCTTCTTCGCTCCTTCTTCCGTCGTTTTGTCTCTCATCCTCATATTCACCTATTTGCGTATTGTTTACCGCTCTTCTATTTTCTCTTGGTCTGTCGGACCCGTATCGGTTTCCACGATTTTCCTGTTGATTCCTTCTATTATCATTTCTGTCCTCTTGATTTGTGCGGGTGTTATTTCTATTCTGGTTTTCTCGATATCTGTCTTCGTTCCATTGCCGATTTCTTTGTTCATAGTTTCCTCTTCCGTTGTCTCTATTTTCGTTTTCTCTTCTTGTATAATCTCTCCTAAAGTTCTGTCTTCTATCTCTATAGTCTCGATTTTCGCGTTGTCTATAATTATCTTGCGATCTTCTTATTTCTCTTTCTCTTATTTTTGCTTCTCATATTTGTAAGAATTGGCACAAACTGTCGATATCTTTGTAGTTTTGTAAAGTTATGTGATCTTCTAAGGTATCTTCAAAATGTCTGGCTATCAGTTCTACTAGCTGTTCGGAAGAATAATTGTACTGTAGATGTTTTGCATCATTATATAATTGTAGTGCATATGTTTTCTCTGAAATACCCATTCTTTCATGGTACCTCCCATTTTGCAATTCCTTGTTTATTTCTAGCTGTTGTATTTTTCCCCAGAAATAACTCAGGAACTTTTGTTCGAATTTATGCCAATTGTCCAATTCTTCTTCTTTGCTATCGAACCATAAACTTGCCTCATCTTTAAGATGGTTCCTTATCGTTTCTTTGGCTGTCTCGAAGTTACCGATGTGTCGTATTTTCTTTTTCAAATTGTTTATGAAAATTACTGGGTGTAATTTTTTTACATCCCCGCCAAACCTTATTTTCACATCCTCTGTACTATGGATAATCGTTTCCCTTCTTTCTCCGGAATTTTGTTGTTTTCTGATATCATCAATTACTTTTTCATTATTTCGGCATCTTTCTTCTATTTCTTTCGTGTCTTCTTGTAAAGCATTTTCAAATTTGTTTTCCAAATTTTCTAGTTCCTTTTTCTGGCAATTTGTTAACTCCTCCATTTTATTTTGAATTTTCATTTCTTGTTGTTCTATCTCGTTTTTCATTGTTGTCAAACATCCTTTTATTTCCTTTTCATACTTTTCTATGCGTTCCTCTATTTTCTTATTATTCTCTTCTATCGCTTGTTTTGTTTCCTGTTGATTGTTATCCATTTTTTGCTCCACTTTATCCATTTTCTGTTCCATTTTTTGTTGTGATTCATCCATTTTTTGTTGTGTTTCATCCATTTTTTGATCCATTTTATCTATTTTTTTATCCATTTTTTGTTGTGATTCATCCATTTTTTGATTTGTTTCTCTTTGATTGTCATCCAGTTTTTGTGACTGGAGTTGCATCAGTTGTAATAGTTTATCTATTCCTGATAATTCCTGATTTTCTGATGCCATGATTGTTGTTTCGAAAATGTCTTCTTGTTCTATAAGTTCTTCTTGTTCCAAATGTTCTTCTTGTTTTTTGTTTTCTTTGCTTTTGCTTCTGGTTGTTATCGACATGTAGTTAAAATTTATCCCCGCCTAATATGAAATTCGAAAATACCTTGTATGCTTTCGCGACGAAAAAATTTTTCTCTCCCCAAATATAATCAATTTATCCCACAAATTTTTAAATATTTCAAATCTCAAATCAATCAAAAATAAAATAAATATGTAAAAACTGTACCTAGATAAAAAAAATTAAGTAAAACAAATATTTCAAAATTTTTAAATATATCAAACTCTTTCCGACGGGCAAATAAATTTTCCTTCACCTGTTTTTCCGTTTCCTATTCCCTTCAAATTCACAACCAGAGATACTTTAAGGCAGGTTGACACAGGTGAGGCAGGTGAGTAGGTTGACACATCCGACTAATCGAAGGGAATCCCTTATACTGTTCAGAAACATATTGATTGAGAATTCCTACCCATCTTCCCTCATTAATAAAAGTTCCCTTTATTCACAGAGTTATGGTTCTTCTTTAAATGACATACTCAATGGTGACCAACTCAGATCAATATCAAATAACACTGTCAATGACACTGTTCTGCCTACTACTGTACTTGGGACTCCAACTACCCATTACTCCTCTTTACCATATTTTCCTCATGTTACTGAAAAACTTATTAAACTGTATAAACACAATAACATTCCTGTCAAAATTGCTGTTAAGAATGCCAAGACGGTCAAAAATTTGTTTCCTAAAACTAAAACACCCTTGTCCCTTCTGGAACAAGTTAACGTCATCTATCACATACCTTGTGCTGAGTGTGACTCTTGTTATATCGGTCAGAGAGGGAGATCACTAAGGGGGCGTCTTACAACACACCGCAGTGATATTAACTTATCCAAGCATACGTGTGCTCTTTCTCAGCATGCTATTACCACAAAACACAAGGTAGACTTCAATGAAGTTAGGATTCTTGGCAACGAACGTAATCTCGTGAAAAGGCAATTCTTGGAAATGTGTTCGATACTGAAGCACCCCAATGCTCTGAATAAAAGAATGGACATTAGTAACCTGAGCCAAATTTATCATGCATTAATATTGCAGAATTAGTCATTGTCAGTTTACTGTAATATTGTCTCCGATGGTGTGTTTCTGTATACATTTTCACTTTTAAATAAATTCAATTTAAAAATTTTTACTTTAACCATAACTATTATTAACTAAATATTTATTGCTGGAAATAAATTTTTGATAAAATAGTTTAATGAAATGTTAAATTAGTTGGATTCATTAATTCTCATTACTTACTCAGTTCTATAATATTATGAACCTTGGACTGTGGAAGTTAAATTAAATTTATACTTGTTTTTGGCTGGCTAACCAGCTAAAACCAAGTCATTTGTATGGTGATATGGAAAGTTGGTCCTCACTAGTTTGTTTTTTCCTCGAACCATTCCTTGAAAGTTAAATGGTGTTTACTAACCATTTGTTGCTTTCTTTATAATGTTTCGTACAAACAACAAGTTTTTCTTACCATATTATATTACATCTTCAAATTTACCGCTTAAATGCATTAGCGGTTGGTATTTCGCCTTGTTGTGTCAGTTTTGACTTCAAGGTCACTGTCTTTTACGGGATGGTTCGTTGTCTTTAGAAATGCCCATTTTGCCGAGTGGATTTGAATAGTGTAGAAGCTTTTGTGGTAACTTTTAATACCTTTTTTATAAATTTTGCTACTATTAACTTTTATAATCATTTTAATAATGTTACCTAAAGTCACAATCAAACTAAATTAATATGCTTTTGTTGGAAGGTTGATCTTGTGATCTTACTTAGTTTCTCGGCGAATACAAGTTTTTTACATATGTTTTTTTTAATCACATGTATGATAACCACATGCTGCTTTTGCTGTTCAAAGTCTTTGTTAAACTGTAAACTGTACTTTTTATTGATTGTTTCTACAACCTAACGATTCAGTGGTTCATTGTTTCAAGTTTTTTTTTACAATTTTATACCTTTGACTGCTACATGTCTTTTTGAGGTAACACTGTTGTATTAACTTCTCTTTGGATGTTTGGTTTTTCATATTATTCTTTTTAGATGAACCGATGATGCTCTTTGATTAGAGAGCGAAACGTCTTCGAATAATAGATGAAGTAGCCACCTTCTTTGTCTTATTTCTCCACCTATTGACCGAAAAACCCACCACTCTTCGAGTGATCCTTAATTTATATTGGATTAACGGTCGTACTCCTTTTCTCGATATATATATTTTTGTGATCTGCTTCTCATTAATTTTATATTGATTATTATTTATTTAATTAATCATTTAATTGTCGCAAATCATATATCAAAATTGAATAAAAAATCTCAGGATGCCTTTTAATATATAAAAAAAAACCAAATTATCTTACGTTATATTTATCTTCTCTCGTGGGTTCAGTATCTCTGAGTTGATCCTAATCGGGATAGAATAAGGAATAGAAATAAAGCAAACTATTAAAATAAAAATACAGAATTGTCTTTTATTTATCAAATTAATACTCTGAAAACTATCGAATCTAAAAAACCTGTGGACACAGATGTCCGAATGAAATTTATACCACTTAAAATTATTATCTTTACAAAAAAAAAACAATTTATCGGTTTGTTCCCGATGACTTTGGTAAAACAAACTAAACCAAACAAATTTATGTCTTCGCAAGGTTACCTATATTTACTATTTATATTTTGAAATATTGGAACTTTAATTCATATGCTTTTTACTCAAAAATTTATTTCCCGAACATAAAAATCTCTTTCACATAAATTGACTGACCTCTTGCTTCCCTCACTCGGATGTCTTCTCGTGACCCCAAACAGCTCTCCCTCGTTGACTATGTTAAAGGCTACTCATCAAAGACTCTCTCCGTTGTCCAGCTTCAAAACTGTCAGCATACCAGCACTAATTCTCGCACTAATTCTCCAACAAACCGTGTTTCTTTGACACGTTCTCGATTCAAACAAAACTCCAAAATTTCTCTGCTCTCCTTCTCACAATACTACAGAATCAAAGAGGTATTTCGTCTCGATTTGATCTGTCGCTCGTTCCACTTTTCAACACTATTCTCCACTGTCAACCACCCACTGATATATGCTAACTATCTCGGCACTTAACACGTCGAAACCGCTTCTTCTCGCTGCCAACAACATAATGAATAATTTTTCAACCTCTCTCAATCATCCAATCCATCTTTTCCCCTTCCACATTCCAAGAATCAGAACATTAACTTTTCCATTTGACAAACAAACAGTCACCCTCAAATTTGTTCCGACAATCCTAATTACTTTCGGAGAAACTCTCCCACATATACTCGTATTGAAATGAAGATATTAAAATTCCAACTTTCTTTTCAATTATCAATTTCGAGAAATTATACAGTAAACAATTTTTTTCCATTTTAAATCTAAATACATAGTTCTTTTCACTTTAATTATTCACAAAAGTCTTTAATGGTTCCTCGGAAAACTCGTTAAAAGTGAAATCTATTTACATCCTAACTAAATTCTAATAAATTTTAAAACAGCTCAATATACAGGGTGTATCAAATTTATGTGCCCGCGTTATTAAAAAAAATTTAATTTAATTTTTATTTTGCTTTTGATTGATAAAATGCAAACACAATAATATATATATATATATATATATATATATATATATATATATATATATATATATATAGATTGAGTTACAGAATTAGACCAGTAAACAGAAATCTTTTGAAAATTAAGGTCGGTGGCCCAAATTCAGATACACTTAGGCTTTCACGTTTAATTTAATTTAATAGAATTTATTGAGTAAAATTGATCAGTTTTTGTTTTGTTTAGTACGAAGCTTGAAGCAAGAGAGACTGGGGTTGTAAATCACTTCGCACACTTGTAGATATTTTTGAATGTAAACGTTTTTATTGAATATAAAAATGCACTTTGAAACTAGACACACTGTTGAAATAAAAGGTTATATACGTGTTTCGTTGAATGTTTGAACTCGAATGAATCTTTTTGGAAACTTTTATAACTTTTCATATAGCCCCTTTGCAAGAGGGCGGGTGTAGTAAGCAAAATAAACCATAATATGAGCCTCATTTGCGTACGAGGTCGTAGTTACATAAAATAAGCGTAAATAGTTTTCTCGAACTAATAATTATTTTTAAGGGAATCTGACTAATTTTAATCATAAGCTTCGATAAGGTAATTCTATTTTTATGTTTATTATAACCATGCAAGGATCACCTTATTCCGACTTTAAAAGTGCAGTCTTTTGGAAAGTTATACATGTCAGTGAACCTAATTCTGACACTGACACTAAATCAGACATTTTAGTAACATTATTTCGGCAATAAATAAAATCACTTATCTAATAAAAGATTAATAAAAAAAATCCTCTTTTATTAAATTGTGTGAGAGATTTGATCTTCTTAAAGACTTCGTGCAATTTTTAGATAAACCTGAATTATAATGTTATTTTTTAATTCAGCTTAAATACACAGTTTGGTTTCGTTTTGATTCCGACGTGCTCATGTAGCCCCACTGAAGACGTCTGGAGAGATAGAAACAGCTTTATGGGATGGTGGACCACCTCGGAATCAAAAAGAAACACTGTTTTTCACGATTTATATTATACACTCTCCGGCAGGCACGTAGCCAGGAAATGTACTTGGGGGGGGGGTCCAAACACAACTCAATCTTTTTGTTAGATTAGACGGTAATGGTGTGTTGGGATACACGGCATCTCTTAGTAATCTTCTTATTAAAACAAATCCTTTTAATAATTTTAAATGTCTTTAGCAAAACAAACTACGTTTGTTTATAGTAAATACGATCGACCTAAATTAACACATATCAGTGTAACAGTTTAGGTTTGACCAAGGTCGGTTTGCAATAACAATAGTATTCATTATTTTTATAACCAAGTCGACTCAGCGCTTTTAACCAAAACAATGTTACTTTCATTATATACCAAACCAATAAACAGGAGAAGACTAATTATTATCTTCTAATTCCATTGCGAAACGTAAGTCATTAATATTTGAGATCCCAAAGGGAAGACATCACAGCTACTGAGAACTAACGTACCACCAGCTATTTACCGTTAGTACTCTAACTTATAAACTAAATGCATCTACGGTGATACGAGTTATTTCATCAACCCTTATGGTAGTGGTTAACCAACCCCTAATTATCTAAGGTGGCTCAGAGGCCAGGAGCCACCATATGGCGATCCAAGACCAGGCGAGAACGTAAGGAACAAGCAGTCTAGAACGAGAAATGGGAAAACACGTCAATGTTCTTGCACCTCGACCACCCTAGATAGCAGCGGGGTGCCCACATAAGAAGGATGGAGACATCAGGCCCGAGACGGAGATGATTATGGTATGGAAAATGGAATGGTATGGAGATGGAAATTCGTGGGACAATGGACAATGCTATGGAACGTGCAGCGAGGACTTTTTGGGTGATACGAACACAGACGGTGTAAAAGTGGTAAGTCCATATTAGCTATTTTTATGGTATTTCCTGATTCGTATAATAATTAAGTATTTTATGATATTAGTCCTGATTCGTATAATATAAAGTATAAAGTATAAAGTATTATTAACGTAATTGTAATTTAAGATGCACATAACCTTTTAAGTTTTACCTATTTTTATTTAACTATTCTATTTTTAATTACCTTATTGGTATTATAAGGAATTTTTTTAACCCTGATATTAGTTATTTATAGGACGTAATGATACATTTTTATTTGATATTGATTTTTATTTGATTTTTATATATTTACCAACATATATTTTTATCTTTACTGACTTTTTATCCATTTATTATTTTACCTACTGATTTTTAGTACATTTTTATTGGTCTACTGATTTTTAACGGTTATTTATATTGATTGATATAATGATTTTTTATTGCAATTTACTATCTTTTTACTATTTTTGACATAACATTTTATATACATATATATTTACTATACCTCGTAAGACTGTCAAATTTATGCGTTCGTTACGGGTACAGGAATAAGAAAAATTATGAATAAATGAGTAGCAACAAAGTTACTTGGGAAGACTTCATCAAAATAGTTGAGGAGATTACGCAAGAAGTAACAACGCTAAGCAAAAGGGTCTTGAAGAAGAAAGTACCTAAATCTAAGGATATACAAGAAGAAGTAACGACACAGTTAATTAAATTGTATAACAAATTCACACATTTAACGAAGAAAAATTGGGAAGCGCTATCGGACAAACAAAGAGAAGCGTGCAACAAATATTTCGGAAAAATAAGAGACAAAGTTATACGCTCATTTCAAGCTGTAAACTTAAGAACAGTAGTTCCAAGTTCAATACACCAACCAATCGACAAGGAAATATAGGAAGAACAAAGCGACGAAGAAGTAGAAGAGGAAAAAAGTGACGAGGAAATAAAAGTGGGAAAAAGCGACATAAAACAAGATACAAAAATATTAAACATGGCTCTGACAATCAACGAATTTTTGAATATTGCAAGCAAGGTATTGCCCAACGAGTTTGATGGAAGCGCAGGGAAATTACAACCATTTTTAGGCGCATTAGAGTTACTTGGAAAAATAGCAGAAGGACATGAAGAAACAGCGATAACATTAATAAAAACAAGATTCACTAATAAGGCTAGAAACCTGATAACCACAGAGGATACGATCCCACTTATAGCAGCGGCATTGAAGAAGGAATTAAGAGGAGACAATCCGAAAACGATAATAGACAAGTTAGCAAAGAAAAGGCAAGGAAACAAAGACGCAGCAGTGTACGCATCCGAAGTAGAGGAATTAGCGGAACGGTTAAAGGTAGCATACATAGCGGAAGGAATGCCATTGGAGCTAGCGAAAAAATACACAACGGAAACAGTCGTAGCAACAATGAAACGAAATGTTAATACGGATAGAGCTAAGTTAATACTGGAGGCAGGTAATTTCACAACATCGCAGGAAGTAGTATCTAAATTTTTATCGATTGATACGACAGAGGGAGAACACACAGGGGAGAGTGTTCAATTATAGGACGAATTATGAAAATAGGAGAGGACAACAGCAATACCGAAGAGGATACCATAACAAACACGACAGAGGAAGAAGAAATAACTTCGGACAACGGAACGAAGGAGAAGAAACAAGAAACCAACGGAATTATTCCAACAGAGGATATAGACAATTCAACAACAAAACGTACAGAGGGAACCAGAGAGGAGGACGTAACAGAAACGTAAGGCTACTTGAGTTAGAAGACAGCCAAGAGGAACCAGAAAACCAGCAGTTGGGGTTTTGAATGAACGAAACAAGGAAAGTACACAGTCAGAAGTGGAATATAATATTTACAACTTCGATTTAAACCTAACGAATTTTGTACGAATGAACAGGAATCCTAGAAAACACAAATACCTTTATCATAGACACAGGAGCTGATATTTCAATACTGAAATGTTCACAAGATTTTATAAAGGAACATGTGAAACCAAACACAAAAGCGAAAATAAAAGGAGTAACTAAAGGAGAATTACAAACAATGGGAGAAGTTGAAACAACGCTAGAAGTAAAAGGATCTCGATTTGAGCATATCTTTCAGTTAGTGGAACCTAGCTTTCCTATTCCAACCGACGGAATCATTGGGAGAGACTTTATTTCAAACTTTCAATGCATACTAGACCACGCTAACCTTAAAATGCACATTAAAGAGGACAACGATTGTTACATTAGTACAAACATTTTGGATAATATAGATAATGACACGATAATAATACCGCCTAGATGTGAAATTTACAGAGTCGTAAAAATTTTTCAAACGCTGAAGAATGACAGGATAGTGGAACAACAGGAAATACAACCAGGAATATTCATAGCGAGAGCAATTATTTCAAGTAATAATCCGTACATCAAAATTTTGAACACAACCTACGAAACAGTAAAAGTAGAGACAAACGCAATCAAAACATTAGACATTAAATTATTCAACATATATATACTGATCAACGACAGCAAGGATAGGAAAAAGGAATTACGGGAATCATTGAAGTTAGACATTCCAGAATACATACGCGATAAGTTAGTATCTTTATGTGAAGATTATTCAGATATATTCGCCCTAAGGCATGACATGCTAACATGTAACAACTTCTACGAGCAGAAACTGAGAGTTAAAGACCAAACTCCGGTATACATTAAAAACTATAGGACACCTCATGCACAAACAGAGGAACTAAACCGGCAAGTACAAAAACTGAGAGACCAAGGAATAATAGAACCGTCTACATCAGAATACAACAGCCCAGTAGTACTGGTACCGAAAAAGGCGATAGATGGAAATAAAGCATGGAGATTATGCATAGATTTTAGACAACTGAACAAGAAAATAGTCACAGACAAATTTCCTTTACCCAGGATAGACTCGATACTAGATCAACTAGGAAGAGCAAAATGGTTTTCAGTTATAGACTTAATGTCAGGTTTTCACCAGATACCATTAGAAAAATCATCGAGAAAATACACATCGTTTAGCACAGAAAATGGAGCATTTCAATTTACCAGATTACCTTTTGGATTAAATGTGAGCCCAAATAGCTTTTCAAGGATGATGTCAATAGCATTTTCGGGATTAACACCGGACAAAGCATTTCTTTACATGGACGATATAGTAGTAATAGGAATATCCGAAAAACATCACCTAGACAACCTGAAAAAGACATTCGAGACATGTCGAAAATTCAATTTGAAACTTAACCCAGGAAAATGTCAATTTTTTAGAAGAGAAGTAACATATTTAGGACATGATCTTTCTCAGGAAGGAGTATCACCAGACAAAGCGAAATATGCAACGATTGAACAATACCCGACACCTAAGACAGCGGAAGAAACAAAAAATTCGTAGCATTTTGTAACTATTATAGACGTTTTATTCAAAATTTTGCTGAAATATACAGACCACTCAACAGATTATCAAGAAAAGGAGTAAAATTTTTTTGGTCAGAAGAATGTGAAAAGGCATTCAATAAGCTTAAATCATCTCTGATGAAACCACCGATCCTAAAATATCCGGATTTCAATAAACAATTCATCCTAACAACAGACGCATCCAACGAGAGTTGTTCAGCACTTTTAAGTCAAGATTATAACGGAATAGACCTACCAATAGCAATGAAGTTTCAATAAAGGAAAATGTAATAAACCTATAATCGTTAAGGAATTACTAGCGATTCATTGGGGAATTAATCATTTCAAATGTTATTTATATGGAGCACCAACATTTTTAGTAAAAACGGATCATAAACCACTAACACATTTATTTGCAATGAAAGAACCAACTTCGAAACTTACAAGAATCAGATTAGATTTAGAGGAATACGATTTCGAAATAGAATACATAACAGGGAAAAATAACTATGCAGATAGTCTTTCAAGAATAACATTACATCAACTAAAGAACCTATACATAGACAATACCCATATATTAGCTATAAGACGAGCTCAAGCAAGAGAAAAGAAGAAGGAAGCAAGGCAAACGAAGGCAGAAAGTGAACTCGCACTACAGCCAGACGCCCACAAACAAACAGTAAGAAAGGTACTAAATAATTTAGAGGCGCGTAGACTACCAATTTTGTCTTTTGGAGCAGAACTAATCTCACCAAGACTGAGCATTAGGGTCAAAAACAAAATAAAGTGCAGCAAGAGCGTAGCCACAGGATTCAATCATTCTGATTTAAACCAAATGTTGGCACAGCTTGATAAGCTAGCGGTAGAGAATGCAGTACGTAAAGTAAAAATATACGTAAACGATATTATTTTTAAAGTGTGCACAATTGAGGAATTTATTAAACAAGGAAACGAAATATTGAAGAATGTAGAAATATACATATGTGAAGTACCAGAAACAATAGAAGATGACAAAGAAAAACACAGGTTAATAGAAGAATATCATAATCATCCGATGTTTGGAGGACACGTAGGAAATAACAGACTCATAAAGAAGCTAAAAGCAAGATTTAGATGGAAAAATTTTGAAAAAGACGTAAGAAAATACGTTAAACAATGTCATAAATGTCAAATTAACAAACCGAAAAGAACACATGTCGAAGAATTCGTGATATCGGACACTTCTTCCAAACCATGGGACATAGTATACATAGATACGATAGGTCCATTCACTAAAAGTAACAAAGGTAATAGATACTGTATAACAATGTTATGTGAGCTTACGAAATACGCGGTCAGTATACCCGTTTGCAATAAAGAAGCAGAGACAATAGCCCGAGGAATTTTTGATCATTTCATACCAACATACGGACTCATGAAGCAAATAAGAACAGACCAAGGCACAGAATATAAAAATGACGTAATGCAGGAACTAACAAAGCTACTAAAAATAGAGCACAACTTCAACGGCATACCATCCACAGTCCATTGGAAGTTGCGAAAAACTGCACAGAACATTAAACGAGTACGTAAGAGCATTCATAGACGAAGACAGAGAAAATTGGGATGTGTGTTGCAGGATGTTCACATACTGCTACAATACAACCCCTAACGCGTATCATGGTTACACACCGTGTGAACTGTTATATGGCAGGAAGGTTAACCTACCAGAAGACCTTACACAGGAAATTCAACCACGTTACAATATAGATGCTTACTACAATGAGTTACGCTACAAACTACAAAGCGCACACGAAAGAGCTAGAACCTTCTTACTGAAACACAAAAAAGAGCGACAAGAAAATAACAAGCGCAAAGCAACACCACAACACTTTAAAATAGGAGACCTAGTCCTGGTAAAAAGGGAAGAGAATGGTAAGTTTGATAGTCTTTATGTAGGCCCCTTCACAATAACAGAGGTAAATAATGTTAATTGTAAGATCAGATTGGAAAACAATAAAATCAGGGAAATACATAAGAATAGATTATATGCTTACAATCCGAGAACACAGTGAGTGACAAGTGAAACGGGAACACTGTTGATAACGAACATTTTCACTTTTATTTTTTTTGTATTTAATTATTATTTAGAGGAAATAAAAAATGTATATATTGTATTTATTAAAACGCAGTAAGCAGGTGGTGGTACTAATAGAAAAATTTTCTTCCTTTTCCGTATTCAGAAAATTTTCGGAAGGAAAGGAAGATGTGTTGGGATACACAGCATCTCAGTAAACATCTTCTTAAGACAAACTCTTTAATAATTAAATGCCCGTGGTAAAAACAAATATGTTTGTTTTTAATAAATACGATTAACCTAGATTACCACATCGATACATGCTAGTATTTGATACAAGGTCAAGTTGCAATAATAATCAATGTATGTTTGTTAGCAGTCAGCAGTTTTGAATCACTCTCACTTTTGCTTACCAAAACGTAAAACAAAACAATCGACCTTTAATTATACTTTCACGGGGAACAGATAAATCAATTAGTAGTTGAGATTCCAGCGAGTAACATCACATTAAGCAAATAATATACCACTAGCTACTTACCGTTAAATACTCCACGTATAAATAAATGTATTAACTGTGAGAGTTATTTACTACATCAACCCTTATGGTCGGTGGTAACCAACCCCTAATTATCTAAGGTGGCTCAGAAGCCAGGAGCCACCATAGAACGATGAATGTCTATCTGCAAGCATTTTCGGTAAAATGAGAAACAAAGTTACATATTTATTGTTTTTACCCCTTGCGTCCAATCTTGTCTGACGTGATTTTAAGAGGTTTATCATCTTTATTTCCCTTTGTCCATTAACAAATTGATAGTACTCTTTCTAAACTAACAGATTGCACAAAAATCTCAAAATGACCAAAAATTGACATTCATCGTTTTTCCCTCTGACCCTTCATAACATGGTCTATGGTACTACAATCTTTTCTGAATCCTGCCTGTTCACACGAGGCTGATAACTTTCCAGTTTAGTTGTTTCTTTTATTAGTTACCCGTTAAACCAAATCTAATCAATTTTCAAAAAAATACATTTGTCTTTAAATCTCGTATTGCTCGGTCTAAAAGATAAAATAAAAGGGGAAATTTCGTCGTAATATCTTATCTCAAATTCGACCAAGTTATAATTCTTTATCTCCGCCAAGCTGCGCTATAAAATTATTAATATCTTGTGCTATAATTGACTCGAGTCCTGATAGGTGTACCTTATATTATTGCCCTTTAACTGCTTTCACTGTATTATGGATCATTTCTGCGTTGTCCATTTTATTTTCCTCTCGGAATCGTCTTCGGTCAATACACGACACACGTGCCGGGGATTTGATATACGACACTACAAGGACAAAGACCGTTTTCAGACACTATTCACAAAATGAACGAAAGATAATAACGATAATAATAATGGAACCATTAAGTATATTTTCTCATACAGCTTAATAGCTTAATATAAGACAAATAGCCCGTAAAGCTATTAAAATCTAACGAGAAGCGAACGAAGGCAGGTTTAGTATTTAAATTATTATTTTATAACTAATTCTACCTGTAAAATGCATTTTATGAATTATACATAATGATAAAAGCCCACACACTGTCTCTTTGAGATATTTCTATTTAACTTTTTAAAATGAGTGAATAATCCTTCCGTAATTATTTCCGCAAAACCTCATAAAATCTCTTATTAAACAGGTCGACTCAAAAAACCTACTAACGATGAATCGTATAATTAATGAAATTTCTCTTTGATTAAAATATTCACTTATTCTTCTTTTTCTTTTATAAAATCAAACCTTTTAGTTCCTGGCTTTAGGACATGATGATGGCAACAGTTGTTCGTCGTGTCTTCAATCCATTCAGCATTGGTGTTTTGACTTCTTCTTATGGTGCCTATCCGTTACGGATGTTGGATACTAACATGGCTATTTTGACTTTGTTGACTGCTGCTGCTGCCCTGAAAAGTCCGGTAGTGGTTAAGTTATAAACCATTTTCGCAGGTTATGCAGCCAGGATATTCTTCTTCGTCCTGGACCTCTTTTCCCATGCACTTTACCTTGAAGTATGGTCCGAAGTAGGTCATATCGTTGTTCATTGTGCATTATATGGCCCAGGTATTCCAGTTTGCGACGTTTTATGGTTACGACTAGTTCGCACTCTTTACCCATTCTATGTAGAACTTCTTCGTTGGTAACTCTGTCTATCCAGGAAATCCTCAACATGCATCTATAACACCACATCTCAAATGCTTCGAGTCTCTTCAGTGATGCTTCAGTTAAGGTCCATGACTCCACGCCATATAAAAGAACGGAGAATACGTAGCATTTTAGTAAACGAACTTTTATTTCCAATTTTATATCGTGGCTGTTAAAGATTTTTTTCATTTTGACGAAAGCTGATCTTGCCTTCTCGATCCTTATCTTAATTTCCGTCGACTGTTCCCACTGTTCATTTAAGTTTACACCCAAATAACAAAAGTTGGTGATTTGTGTTATAGGTTGTTGGTTAACTAGTAATTGACCAGGTGGTATCCTATTTTTGCTTATAACCATGTATTTGGTTTTTTTGATGTTAAAATCAAGCCCAAACCTGCTACTTACTTCTGCCACCCTGGAAACAAGTGTCTGCAGACCTTCTAGACTCTCTGCAAAAATGACAGTATCATCAGCGTATCTTATGTTTTTCAATCGTTCTCCGCTTATAAGTATTCCCTCATCTATGTCCGTTAGCGCTAGGTTCATAATGTGCTCTGAATATGTATTGAAAAATAATGGGGACATAATGGGAAATATAATTATGTCGTCTGTTAACTGATCCCTTACTCTAACAGCTGCAGTTTGTTCGTAATAGATATTGTTTATTATGCGGCGATCTCTGCTGTTTAGACCAATTGAATTTAATATTTTCATCAGTTCGTCATGTTTTATTCTATCGAACGCTTTCTGGTAATCAATAAAACACACACACACACACACACACACACATATATATATATATATATATATATATATATATATATATATATATATATATATATATATATATATATATAAATTAAGGATCACTCGAAGAGTGGTGGATTTTTCGGTCAATAGGTGGAGAAATAAGACAAAGAAGGTGGCTACTTCATCTATTTATTCGAAGACGTTTCGCTCTCTAATCAAAGAGCATCATCGGTTCATCTAAAAAGAATAATATGAAAAACCAAACATCCAAAGAGAAGTTAATACAACAGTGTTACCTCAAAAAGACATGTAGCAGTCAAAGATATAAAATTGTAAAAAAAGCTTGAAACAATGAACCATTGAATCGTTAGGTTGTTGGGATACTATACACTATGCCTGACTGGAGCTCTCTAGGGGTCTTGTCTTTTAATTTTGAGAAGATAGAATTTACTTTAAGACCGTTTTATTTGCCATTTTAATTTCCAAATATGGTTTTAATATGCGTGTTAACTTAGGTGTGATTTCTTGTATATATGGTAAAGTGACGAATTTAGTGGTGGTTGGGTTAGCATTGCTGTTTGCTGATGGATCTTGTTCAGTTAATTGATTGTTGTTAATTATGTTTATGGATGATGTACTGAATAGGATCTTTTTTAATAATAAAGATGGATATGAATTTTCGATAAACAATTGGTAAAGAATTCTTAGGTTTTTCTTGTGGTATGATGTGTCTGATATTTGCAAAAGAAAACAAACTAGACAAAAGGCTGTTCCTAGAGATGGCATATATTGCAGAAGAAGACCATGTTATTAATAAAAGATCAGACATTCAGAATCTCAGTGAAATCTACTCTTTTTTGTTAATGTTAGAAAAAAACAAAACTTTCAATGTTTCAGATACTATTATTGAATAAATAAAATTAACAATAACATCTACATGTTATCTAACATTTAGAGTTTTTTCAAAGAAAATTTGAGTTAAGGTCTTTCAAATTTGAACATCAATAATTTTTAATAATTTTTTCCACAGACCATTATAGTCAGAAATATTAAAACAATATTTCTTCAGTTATCAATTCTGCTAATTTTATATATTGTTATAAATTCTATTTACTGTACATATTTCAAATCTCTTTACGTTACACAGTCACAAAGTTGTCAGTTTCTGGGTGCTCCATGTGATTGTTGAAAGGAGACGGATATAGGAAGCCCTCTGAGTTCTGAGGTGGTCTCTCTGTCTTGCTGTCAGTGGTCACATGGTTGACGTTTAGAGGTTGACACAAGAAGCCGGTACAAAATTAAATAAAATTATTAATAATTCTGATAAAATAAGGCAAAACCATCGATAATGTGAATATAGTCAACCTACATATTTATTAATTTTAAACTGTTTTAAATATATATCTTCGAAGACATAGAAATCTGTTTTTATCCTGTGACGAGTTACATGTACAAAACCATGAAGTGGAAAAAGTTATTCTATCCAACATCAATCCTTTCTCTATAAAGTAAGTCATCAAATTTTGTAACATTTGGATTGTTTTTTCACTATTTGTATATTGTAGCCTAGCATCTGATGATGTACATGACTATGTACGAAATATAATGCATTGGTTTAAATTAGAACACGTTAATGGTCTTCTTTTTCCCTATTCAACTGCACACCCAATTATATTAGCAATTGAGTATATATATATATATATATATATATATATATATATATATATATATATATATATATATATATATATATATAGTTGAAAGACTGATAAGTTTGTACACACTTGAATGAATAAGGGAAAATGAAAATGTAGTATGTCAAAGTGTGTAAATAATTTTATTTCCTTAGCTGAGCGCTTTCGACATAAACGTCATCATCGGAGCTAATGCTAAAATAAAAAAAGAGATCTTGTAAGAAAAAGAAGTACAAAACTCTTTTTTTACTTACGTCAAATACTAAAAAAGTACCGCTACATAGAGGTGTAAACAAGTGCATCTTAGGAATGTACATTTGATTTTTAAATTTTGAATGCTAACTTAGTCCTCCGTACAACAGCAAACAGCAAAAAAAACAGAAAGAAACGGCCACATACACGTTGCACCAAAACATATAAACTTTTTTCATGGTCCGGGTGTCGATATCACCCGTCCATCGTTGGCCTAGTAACAACAGCTGACTGACAAGGTCGGATATTCAAATCTGCTTTTATCTGTTCTGCGTTGACGTTGACAGCTGACGTTGAAACATGAATATTTTAAACATATTGAAAGGAAAATTGAAAATTTTTACAATGAAATTGATAAGGAAATGTACCTTAGATGTTTGTACTAATTAACTATTAAATTAATTGATGACATGCTTGATTTTGAGACTAATTGGCCCAACTTACATACACTGTGTTAAGTTAAAAAATTAAATTAAAAGACAAAAAAAATTATTAAACAGAAAGTAATGAGAAAGATCAATTTTGATTGTGAATTCTCAAATTCAATATTCAGAAGATGTTAGCTTGTTGAAGTTAAAGATTGAGATAATATTTTATTGTTGTTATTTATCATCTTTTTGTCATTTATGTAAGTGCAATGACCTTGACTTGGTGTATGGATATTTTATTAAGTTGAAAACCTAATGTTTATGTAGAAATATTAAATGATTTTATTAAATGCTATGATGTTAAAATGGGTATATTCAGTGTCTATTGTTGTAAGACGTTGATGACAAAATAGAAGGATATAGTGTTCGGTGGAATTCAATTTTTAACAAAATAGTTTCGAACACTTTTGTTGTTAGGTGTTTTATTTCTAAGGCTCTCATTATTTGTTGGTAGAATCTGTATTTATAATTTATATATAAATCTGACCAATAGTCAAATGTTTTCCTTTTTTTTATATAAAGTTATAAAATTAAATTTTGAATAAAAATACAATAGTTTTTATATACATAAAAGATTGCAAGAGGTCACTACTCAACTGTCTCCCACAGATACTTGAAGAGAGGTTTATAATTACAATTTAAATTGATCTGAGTATTAACACAAAAATCAGGATTAGACTTCATCTCTCTAGAAATCTCCAGGTCCTCCAACAAATTCATTAATCTATAGTTTTTAGATGGGATGTTATGCAAAATTTGGCTGTCTTTAGTAGGAGAGAAGGAATGATTGGTAGATTTAACATGATAGCCAAAGTTTGATTTTTCTGGAGTTCTGACATGCTCCTTGATTCTCTGAGAAAGGGTTCTCATTGTCCTTCCTACATAGGTGTTACTACACTCACCACATGATAGCTTGTATATGCCACTCTTATTTAATTTATCTAATTTGTCTTTGGTTTTACTAAACAGTGATTTGATTGAATTTTTAGTTTTAAATGAAATTTTGAGGTTGTCAACTTTATTTGATATTACACCTGACAGTTTATCTGAAATTGGTCCCAAATAGGAAATAGATCTGTAAATGCAGTTTTTGGAAGTGTGTTCTTCTGTGTTAAAGGCTTGATTTAATTTTATTTTGAGCAATTTCTTTCTTATAATGTTGTCTATTATCAAAGGAGAGTAACCATTGTTGACTGCTAACTGTTTTAGTATAGAAACCTCATTATTGTAGTTGTCTTTGGACATAGGGATGTTCAACAGTCTATGTATGTAACAGTGAAAAGCTGACATTTTTTGTTGGTATGGATGATTAGATGAATTTGGGATGATGTGGTCAGTTTGTGTAGGTTTTCGGAAGATTGAGAATTCTAGTTTAGAAGGTGTCTTTTCAATAGTTAGATCTAGAAAGTTAATACTGTTGTTGATTTCAGTCTCTAGTGTAAATTTGATGGATGGGTGTAGACCATTGATCAAAGATAGGATGTGATTGGGTGTGTTGGTGGGACCTTCAATGAATGCTAAAATGTCATCTACATATCTGTGCCATAGAATAATTTCAGGACGTGATTGAACGAACTTAGTTTCAAGTGAATCTAGGAAAAGATCAGCTAGCAAAGGAGAGAGTGGATTTCCCATGGCTAACCCTTCTGGTTGTCTGTATAGTTTGTTGTTGAATATAAAAAAATCTTGAGACAGGCAAAATTGTAACAGAGATGTGATGTGAAGGATTTTTTGAGGATCTATGTTGTTGGATAATAATAAATCACTAATAATGGGTATGGTTTCTTGTCTTGGAACATTTGTAAAGAGATTTGTGACATCGAAGGAGACCATAATGAAGTTGGATGGCAAAGGTGTGGAAGACAGTTTTGAGACTAACTCTTGGGTGTTTTTAACTGTATACTTAGGAGAATAGTTAATAAGATCGTTCAGTAGTTTGTTTACAAACTGTGCCAGGTTTGACAAAGGAGTATTAACAAAGCTGACAACGGGTCTAATTGGGAAATTTAATTTATGGATTTTTGGAAGTCCATATAGCCGTGGTGTTAGAGGATTACTGATAATAAATGACTTGGGCTTAGTTTGAAGATGTTCAAAGAAGGTTGAGTGATTAGATAAAATAGCTTTTAAGCCAGTGTTTAACTTATTCATTGGACTTTTGTTGAGTGGTATAAATGCGTTGTCTGATAGAAAATTTTCAAACTTATTTACATAGTCTTTATTGTACATTATTATTAGGCAATTCCCCTTGTCTGCTTTATTTATTGTGAGTTCATGTGTTCTTATTTTTTGAGCAATCGACTTAATAATTTTTGTTTGTGAGTGATAGGTAGAAATCAATTTTTTGTTGTTAGTTTATCTATGATATTGTTGATTCAATTGAAAAAGACATGCTGTTTTTATGTTATTTTTGACTGATGTTGAAATATCTAAACTATTTATAATGCTATCTATCTCTACACATAACAGTTCAATGTTGTTAGTATCTGGTTTTGATTGTGTACTGAATTTTAAACCCTTGCTCAGAAAATCAAGTTCTTCATTATTAAAGTTGCAATTTGATAAGTTTTTAACCCTGGTATGAAATTTATGAGAAGAAAAGTGACTCACCTGATTCCTGCTGTTATTGTTATAGTTATTAGGATATTTGTTACCTGAACGTTCAGCTTTTAAATAATTAAGTTTCTTGTTAATTTTATCAAACTTGACCTGTTTAATTAGTGCTAATTCTTCATGGTGTTCTTGAAGCATCTGCTGAAAAACTAGAAAAGGAGTGACCTCTACAATCTTGTCATACAGAATTTTAAGTTCAATGTCAAAGGAGTTAATTTTAGCATAATGAATACATATTTCTTTCTTGAGTAGTTTTCTCTCTATTTCAGACTTTAATTTAATAGGAATGTTCTTAGATGTTTTAAGTGATGCAAACTTCGGAGTTAGATGAAAATTGAGGCACTGATGTATGAACCAAATGTCAATATAACGTAGTTCCCTCTTAGTAGACAGTCTAAGGTACTTTTCGGTGTCCACTACCATACTGTAGTATAAAAATAGTTGAAAGACTGATAAGTTTGTACACACTTGAATGAATAAGGGAAAATGAAAATGTAGTATGTCAAAGTGTGTAAATAATTTTATTTCCTTACCTGAGCGCTTTCGACATAAACGTCATCATCGGAGCTAATGCTAAAATAAAAAAAGAGATCTTGTAAGAAAAAGAAGTACCAAACTCTTTTTTTACTTACGTCAAATACTAAAAAAGTACCGCCACATAGAGGTGTAAACAAGTGCATCTTAGGAATGTACATTTGATTTTTAAATTTTGAATGCTAACTTAGTCCTCCGTACAACAGCAAACAGCAAAAAAACAGAAAGAACGGCCACATACACGTTGCACAAAAACATATAAACTTTTTTCATGGTCCGGGTGTCGATATCACCCGTCCATCGTTGGCCTAGTAACAACAGCTGACTGACAAGGTCGGATATTCAAATCTGCTTTTATCTGTTCTGCGTTGACGTTGACAGCTGACGTTGAAACATGAATATTTTAAACATATTGAAAGGAAAATTGAAAATTTTTACAATGAAATTGATAAGGAAATGTACCTTAGATGTTTGTACTAATTAACTATTAAATTAATTGATGACATGCTTGATTTTGAGACTAATTGGCCCAACTTACATACACTGTGTTAAGTTAAAAAATTAAATTAAAAGACAAAAAAAAATTATTAAACAGAAAGTAATGAGAAAGATCAATTTTGATTGTGAATTCTCAAATTCAATATTCAGAAGATGTTAGCTTGTTGAAGTTAAAGATTTAGATAATATTATATTGTTGTTATTTATCATCTTTTTGTCATTTATGTAAGTCATTGCAATGACCTTGACTTGGTGTATGGATATTTTATTAAGTTGAAAACCTAATGTTTATGTAGAAATATTAAATGATTTTATTAAATGCTATGATGTTAAAATGGGTATATTCAGTGTCTATTGTTGTAAGACGTTGATGACAAAATAGAAGGATATAGTGTTCGGTGGAATTCAATTTTTAACAAAATAGTTTCGAACACTTTTGTTGTTAGGTGTTTTATTTCTAAGGCTCTCATTACCTGTTGGTAGAATCTGTATTTATAATGTATATATAAATCTGACCAATAGTCAAATGTTTTCCTTTTTTTTTATATATAAAATTATAAAATTAAATTTTGAATAAAAATACAATATTTTTTATATACATAAAAGATTGCAAGAGGTCACTACTCAACTGTCTCCCACAGATACTTGAAGAGAGGTTTATAATTACAATATAAATTGATCTGAGTATTAACACAAAAATCAGGATTAGACTTCATCTCTCTAGAAATCTCCAGGTCCTCCAACAAATTCATTAATCTATAGTTTTTAGATGGGATGTTATGCAAAATTTGGCTGTCTTTAGTAGGAGAGAAGGAATGATTGGTAGATTTAACATGATAGCCAAAGTTTTATTTTTCTGGAGTTCTGACATGCTCCTTGATTCTCTGAGAAAGGGTTCTCATTGTCCTTCCTACATAGGTGGTACTACACTCACCACATGATAGCTTGTATATGCCACTCTTATTTAATTTATCTAATTTGTCTTTGGTTTACTAAACAGTGATTTGATTGAATTTTTAGTTTTAAATGAAATTTTGAGGTTCTCAACTTTATTTGATATTACACTTGACAGTTTATCTGAAATTGGTCCCAAATAGGAAATAGATCTGTAAATGCAGTTTTTGGAAGTGTGTTCTTCTGTGTTAAAGGCTTGATTTAATTTTATTTTGAGCAATTTCTTTCTTATAATGTTGTCTATTATCAAAGGAGAGTAACCATTGTTGACTGCTAACTGTTTTAGTATAGAAACCTCATTATTGTAGTTGTCTTTGGACATAGGGATGTTCAACAGTCTATGTATGTAACAGTGAAAAGCTGACATTTTTTGTTGGTATGGATGATTAGATGAATTTGGGATGATGTGGTCAGTTTGTGTAGGTTTTCGGAAGATTGAGAATTCTAGTTTAGAAGGTGTCTTTTCAATAGTTAGATCTAGAAAGTTAATACTGTTGTTGATTTCAGTCTCTAGTGTAAATTTGATGGATGGGTGTAGACCATTGATCAAAGATAGGATGTGATTGGGTGTGTTGGTGGGACCTTCAATGAATGCTAAAATGTCATCTACATATCTGTGCCATAGAATAATTTCAGGACGTGATTGAACGAACTTAGCTTCAAGTGAATCTAGGAAAAGATCAGCTAGCAAAGGAGAGAGTGGATTTCCCATGGCTAACCCTTCTGGTTGTCTGTATAGTTTGTTGTTGAATATAAAAAAATCTTGAGACAGGCAAAATTGTAACAGAGATGTGATGTGAAGGATTTTTTGAGGATCTATGTTGTTGGATAATAATAAATCACTAATAATGGGTATGGTTCCTTGTCTTGGAACATTTGTAAAGAGATTTGTCACATCGAAGGAGACCATAATGAAGTTGGATGGCAAAGGTATGGAAGACAGTTTTGAGACTAACTCGTGGGTGTTTTTAACTGTATACTTAGGAGAATAGTTAATAACTACTGAACGATCTTATTAACTATTCTCCTAAGTATACAGTTAAAAACACCCAAGGGTTAGTCTCAAAACTATCTTCCATACCTTTGCCATCCAACTTCATTATGGTCTCCTTCGATGTGACAAATCTCTTTACAAATGTTCCAAGACAAGAAACCATACCCATTATTAGTGATTTATTATTATCCAACAACATAGATCCTCAAAAAATCCTTCACATCTCATCTCTGTTACAATTTTGCCTGTCTCAAGATTTTTTTATATTCAACAACAAACTATACAGACAACCGGAAGGTTAGCCATGGGAAATCCACTCTCTCCTTTGCTAGCTGATCTTTTCCTAGATTCACTTGAAACTAAGTTCGTTCAATCACGTCCTGAAATTATTCTATGGCACAGATATGTAGATGACATTTTAGCATTCATTGAAGGTCCCACCAACACACCCAATCACATCCTATCTTTGATCAATGGTCTACACCCATCCATCAAATTTACACTAGAGACTGAAATCAACAACAGTATTAACTTTCTAGATCTAACTATTGAAAAGACACCTTCTAAACTAGAATTCTCAATCTTCCGAAAACCTACATAAACTGACCACATCATCCCAAATTCATCTAATCATCCATACCAACAAAAAATGTCAGCTTTTCACTGTTACATACATAGACTGTTGAACATCCCTATGTCCAAAGACAACTACAATAATTAGGTTTCTATACTAAAACAGTTAGCAGTCAACAATGGTTACTCTCCTTTGATAATAGACAACATTATAAGAAAGAAATTGCTCAAAATAAAATTAAATAAAAAAAAAAAATCAATGGGAAAATCCCAATAGTTGGCTGTATACCATAGTTTAAAAAACCAATACAGAAGTAAAAACTTCGAGATGTATTCTGGTATAAAATCGTTTATTTAAAAACTATAAAATGTCATCGATTGCAGAACGTTTTCGTTCTAAACAGAACATCTTCAGTGCATCCTGCCGAGTATTTTGAAACTAGCACACCGTAAATAGTGTTAACATCATCATATATGGTTTACATAATGTAATATGTTAAAATGGTATGACTACAAGTCGATGTTAATGGATAAAGTGGAACACATGCTAAAAGGGTGCCATGGTTCCCTGCTCGAAGATACTAGGTACTTGCCAATTCAATGGGCACAGACCAACTGGAGAAGTTGGTCTGTGCCCATTGAATTGGCAAGTACCTAGTATCTTCGAGCAGGGAACCATGGCACCCTTTTAGCATGTGTTCCACTTTATCCATTAACATCGACTTGTAGTCATAACATTTTAACATATTACATTATGTAAACCAAATATGATGATGTTAACACTATTTACGGTGTGCTAGTTTCAAAATACTCGGCAGGATGCACTGAAGATGTTCTGTTTAGAACGAAAACGTTCTGCAATCGATGACATTTTATAGTTTTTAAATAAACGATTTTATACCAGAATACATCTCGAAGTTTTTACTTCTGTATTGAAAATTAAATCAAGCGTTAAACCAGAAGAACACACTTCCAAAAACTGCATTTACAGATCGATTTCCTATTTGGGACCAATTTCAGATAAACTGTCAAGTGTAATATCAAATAAAGTTGAGAACCTCAAAATTTCATTTAAAACTAAAAATTCAATCAAATCACTGTTTAGTAAAACCAAAGACAAATTAGATAAATTAAATAATAGTGGCATATACAAGCTATCATGTGGTGAGTGTAGTACCACCTATGTAGGAAGGACAATGAGAACCCTTTCTCAGAGAATCAAGGAGCATGTCAGAACTCCAGAAAAATAAAACTTTGGCTATCATGTTAAATCTACCAATCATTCCTTCTCTCCTACTAAAGACAGCCAAATTTTGCATAACATCCCATCTAAAAACTATAGATTAATGAATTTGTTGGAGGACCTGGAGATTTCTAGAGAGATGAAGTCTAATCCTGATTTTTGTGTTAATACTCAGATCAATTTAAATTGTAATTATAAACCTCTCTTCAAGTATCTGTGGGAGACAGTTGAGTAGTGACCTCTTGCAATCTTTTATGTATATAAAAACTATTGTATTTTTATTCAAAATTTAATTTTATAACTTTATATAAAAAAAAGGAAAACATTTGACTATTGGTCAGATTTATATATACATTATAAATACAGATTCTACCAACAAGTAATGAGAGCCTTAGAAATAAAACACCTAACAACAAAAGTGTTCGAAACTATTTTGTTAAAAATTGAATTCCACCGAACACTATATCCTTCTATTTTGTCATCAACGTCTTACAACAATAGACACTGAATATACCCATTTTAACATCATAGCATTTAATAAAATCATTTAATATTTCTACATAAACATTAGGTTTTCAACTTAATAAAATATCCATACACCAAGTCAAGGTCATTGCAATGACTTACATAAATGACAAAAAGATGATAAATAACAACAATATAATATTATCTCAATCTTTAACTTCAACAAGCTAACATCTTCTGAATATTGAATTTGAGAATTCACAATCAAAATTGATCTTTCTCATTACTTTCTGTTTAATAATTTTTTTTTTGTCTTTTAATTTAATTTTTTAACTTAACACAGTGTATGTAAGTTGGGCCAATTAGTCTCAAAATCAAGCATGTCATCAATTAATTTAATAGTTAATTAGTACAAACATCTAAGGTACATTTCCTTATCAATTTCATTGTAAAAATTTTCAATTTTCCTTTCAATATGTTTAAAATATTCATGTTTCAACGTCAGCTGTCAACGTCAACGCAGAACAGATAAAAGCAGATTTGAATATCCGACCTTGTCAGTCAGCTGTTGTTACTAGGCCAACGATGGACGGGTGATATCGACACCCGGACCATGAAAAAAGTTTATATGTTTTTGTGCAACGTGTATGTGGCCGTTTCTTTCTGTTTTTTTTGCTGTTTGCTGTTGTACGGAGGACTAAGTTAGCATTCAAAATTTAAAAATCAAATGTACATTCCTAAGATGCACTTGTTTACACCTCTATGTGGCGGTACTTTTTTAGTATTTGACGTAAGTAAAAAAAGAGTTTTGTACTTCTTTTTCTTACAAGATCTCTTTTTTTATTTTAGCATTAGCTCCGATGATGACGTTTATGTCGAAAGCGCTCAGCTAAGGAAATAAAATTATTTACACACTTTGACATACTACATTTTCATTTTCCCTTATATATATATATATATATATATATATATATATATATATATATATATATATATATATATATATATATATATGAATTAAAACGCCATAATACATGGCATTGGAGCACAAATTCGTCAAAACTTCCGTGATTTAACTGGTACCAATAGACTGATATATCGATATTTCAAGGTCTCCCTCTCATCAGTCAGTCGAGCTGGTACTACAAATTAAATCACGGAAGTTTCTCTGAACGTCTCCAAAAATTTCGCCACTCTAGTGGCAGCTTACAGAGGCGCCATCTCTTTTGATGGCAGGGAACGAAGACGATTTAATAATACCGTCTCCTATCCTCTGAGCTATCGGAATGTGCAAAAAGAATAAAGCTTCTAGCAAAGCTTGCTATTGCTTTTATGAATTAAAACGCCATAATACATGGCATTGGAGCACAAATTCGTCAAAACTTCCGTGATTTAACTGGTACCAATAGACTGATATATCGATATTTCAAGGTCTCCCTCTCATCAGTCAGTCGAGCTGGTACTACAAATTAAATCACGGAAGTTTCTCTGAACGTCTCCAAAAATTTCGCCACTCTAGTGGCAGCTTACAGAGGCGCCATCTCTTTTGATGGCAGGGAACGAAGACGATTTAATAATACCGTCTCCTATCCTCTGAGCTATCGGAATGTGCAAAAAGAATAAAGCTTCTAGCAAAGCTTGCTATTGCTTTTATGAATTAAAACGCCATAATACATGGCATTGGAGCACAAATTCGTCAAAACTTCCGTGATTTAACTGGTACCAATAGACTGATATATCGATATTTCAAGGTCTCCCTCTCATCAGTCAGTCGAGCTGGTACTACAAATTAAATCACGGAAGTTTCTCTGAACGTCTCCAAAAATTTCGCCACTCTAGTGGCAGCTTACAGAGGCGCCATCTCTTTTGATGGCAGGGAACGAAGACGATTTAATAATACCGTCTCCTATCCTCTGAGCTATCGGAATGTGCAAAAAGAATAAAGCTTCTAGCAAAGCTTGCTATTGCTTTTATGAATTAAAACGCCATAATACATGGCATTGGAGCACAAATTCGTCAAAACTTCCGTGATTTAACTGGTACCAATAGACTGATATATCGATATTTCAAGGTCTCCCTCTCATCAGTCAGTCGAGCTGGTACTACAAATTAAATCACGGAAGTTTCTCTGAACGTCTCCAAAAATTTCGCCACTCTAGTGGCAGCTTACAGAGGCGCCATCTCTTTTGATGGCAGGGAACGAAGACGATTTAATAATACCGTCTCCTATCCTCTGAGCTATCGGAATGTGCAAAAAGAATAAAGCTTCTAGCAAAGCTTGCTATTGCTTTTATGAATTAAAACGCCATAATACATGGCATTGGAGCACAAATTCGTCAAAACTTCCGTGATTTAACTGGTACCAATAGACTGATATATCGATATTTCAAGGTCTCCCTCTCATCAGTCAGTCGAGCTGGTACTACAAATTAAATCACGGAAGTTTCTCTGAACGTCTCCAAAAATTTCGCCACTCTAGTGGCAGCTTACAGAGGCGCCATCTCTTTTGATGGCAGGGAACGAAGACGATTTAATAATACCGTCTCCTATCCTCTGAGCTATCGGAATGTGCAAAAAGAATAAAGCTTCTAGCAAAGCTTGCTATTGCTTTTATGAATTAAAACGCCATAATACATGGCATTGGAGCACAAATTTTGACGAATTTGTGCTCCAATGCCATGTATTATGGCGTTTTAATTCATAAAAGCAATAGCAAGCTTTGCTAGAAGCTTTATTCTTTTTGCACATTCCGATAGCTCAGAGGATAGGAGACGGTATTATTAAATCGTCTTCGTTCCCTGCCATCAAAAGAGATGGCGCCTCTGTAAGCTGCCACTAGAGTGGCGAAATTTTTGGAGACGTTCAGAGAAACTTCCGTGATTTAATTTGTAGTACCAGCTCGACTGACTGATGAGAGGGAGACCTTGAAATATCGATATATCAGTCTATTGGTACCAGTTAAATCACGGAAGTTTTGACGAATTTGTGCTCCAATGCCATGTATTATGGCGTTTTAATTCATAAAAGCAATAGCAAGCTTTGCTAGAAGCTTTATTCTTTTTGCACATTCCGATAGCTCAGAGGATAGGAGACGGTATTATTAAATCGTCTTCGTTCCCTGCCATCAAAAGAGATGGCGCCTCTGTAAGCTGCCACTAGAGTGGCGAAATTTTTGGAGACGTTCAGAGAAACTTCCGTGATTTAATTTGTAGTACCAGCTCGACTGACTGATGAGAGGGAGACCTTGAAATATCGATATATCAGTCTATTGGTACCAGTTAAATCACGGAAGTTTTGACGAATTTGTGCTCCAATGCCATGTATTATGGCGTTTTAATTCATAAAAGCAATAGCAAGCTTTGCTAGAAGCTTTATTCTTTTTGCACATTCCGATAGCTCAGAGGATAGGAGACGGTATTATTAAATCGTCTTCGTTCCCTGCCATCAAAAGAGATGGCGCCTCTGTAAGCTGCCACTAGAGTGGCGAAATTTTTGGAGACGTTCAGAGAAACTTCCGTGATTTAATTTGTAGTACCAGCTCGACTGACTGATGAGAGGGAGACCTTGAAATATCGATATATCAGTCTATTGGTACCAGTTAAATCACGGAAGTTTTGACGAATTTGTGCTCCAATGCCATGTATTATGGCGTTTTAATTCATAAAAGCAATAGCAAGCTTTGCTAGAAGCTTTATTCTTTTTGCACATTCCGATAGCTCAGAGGATAGGAGACGGTATTATTAAATCGTCTTCGTTCCCTGCCATCAAAAGAGATGGCGCCTCTGTAAGCTGCCACTAGAGTGGCGAAATTTTTGGAGACGTTCAGAGAAACTTCCGTGATTTAATTTGTAGTACCAGCTCGACTGACTGATGAGAGGGAGACCTTGAAATATCGATATATCAGTCTATTGGTACCAGTTAAATCACGGAAGTTTTGACGAATTTGTGCTCCAATGCCATGTATTATGGCGTTTTAATTCATAAAAGCAATAGCAAGCTTTGCTAGAAGCTTTATTCTTTTTGCACATTCCGATAGCTCAGAGGATAGGAGACGGTATTATTAAATCGTCTTCGTTCCCTGCCATCAAAAGAGATGGCGCCTCTGTAAGCTGCCACTAGAGTGGCGAAATTTTTGGAGACGTTCAGAGAAACTTCCGTGATTTAATTTGTAGTACCAGCTCGACTGACTGATGAGAGGGAGACCTTGAAATATCGATATATCAGTCTATTGGTACCAGTTAAATCACGGAAGTTTTGACGAATTTGTGCTCCAATGCCATGTATTATGGCGTTTTAATTCATAAAAGCAATAGCAAGCTTTGCTAGAAGCTTTATTCTTTTTGCATATATATATATATATATATATTGTAACGATATGACTATGTCCTAAAACAGAGTATGTCGAAGATCAGAGAACGTAGTATCCGATTAAAGTGTTTAGAAACCAAAATGGACTGAAATGGCGATTATAGATGTAATTTATAGAAAATATACCATAGAATAGTATACAAATTATTAAAGATCATATCATTTACACCGAGAGAAAAAAATTCTTGACATAAAGAAACTTTATTAATATTTAAGAAAGATCGACTTGGCATATTGCCTAAGAAATATATCTTTGTGTGTAAGATATAATTTTCTAAAATATTTCAAATAAATTCTACTATAGCCAAAGAAATATATCTTAAACATGATTGAACTATCACTTTCTGGCAAACTTCAAACCCATTTATCAGAAAGAAATTACACTTGATGTTAATTAATTTTATTAGTCATAAAAATATATTTTCTACACATTAGAAAACTGTTCTTTCTGAGCAATAATATTTCTTAGTAAGAAATATTATTATTTTACTATTAATAATTTATTTATTTAATGTTAAGAAATATATTTCGCAGAGATAAACGTATATTTAGAGTTAAGTTAATATTTCTTGAAAATAAAGTGATATTACATACGGCGAAATAAATCATTGTGTTAAGGTAAAATAATTATTTATTAATAAAACAAGATATAAAACGTTATTATTACATACAAATATTTTCTCCACCAGCCTTAAACCACTGGCTTCTACACAACAATAAAAGGATGGAGAGGCAAATCCAACTTCCTCAAATTTTCCTTCTTTTGTTAATAGCACTTTTTATATCAGCAATTCACTAAAACAAAATCGTTATGTAGAAAGAGTAAACTTACTTTAATAAAAATTTTTTTATAAAAATATAGATATTTATTTTGACAAATTTAGAAAATACAAAAAAAAAACAAATACACGTCCCCACGTAAGAACTATTAATACTAATAATAATCAATCATAATTAGTTCAAACATATGGCATTATTTAACCTACATATATTTGTTTATTTTTTTCTTTTTGTTAATGAAATATTAATTATTTATCTGTATAATATTAAGTCACACAATAAACATTGTTAGCTAAAACAAGAGGGAAAATACAACCAATGTAAAGCATTGAAGCAGACATAATAATATGTAATTTTCTTAATTTTTATAATCTAAAAGAGACAGCATACCTAATCATTAAGAAATTTTATTACGGGAAAGTATTATTAGTTTACATCTAAGTCATTTAATACATATTAACTAATTCACGGTTTTCGGCAATAACATTTCTTAACCATAAACATATAATTCTTTTAGACTAACTGATTTCTTTATCTCAAATAAATTAACAGAAAAAATCCTCAGCGTTGCACCCGCCATGTTTGATATAGCGTTATATTGTATATTTTTATAGAAGACGATGCATTCAAGAAACCTATTATAGTTGATACATAAGTATACACATTTTTAAAAAGGTACTTACATGTATGAAGTTCTGGAAGGTCCCGCAGTTGGTTAATAACTCCTTTCTTAATATTGTTCTGAAGCTATATATTATATCATTTTGTCCCAGCTTTAAATTGTGGCGTATTTCCCAGTTAGAATAATAAGCTCCTTTATTTCAGAGTCGTCCATCATTATACCTAAAAAGCATATAAAGATACTATTATATTTCTTTTTTAACCATTCGGATACGCAACAATATTATTATTACATCTTAAATTACTCAATTTACTTTTATTTAATACCTATATATGTACGTACCTTCAAAATATCCGTTAATTTTTAAAGTACACCAATAAATCCAACATCCATCTATATTAACATGAACATATCACGCCATCTTGACAAACACTGACGACTAAATCATAAATAGTTAATCTGCGCAATTATTTTGTGAAAGAAAATCTCTTTGCAAGTAACATTTCGGCATTAATGACAAAGTTTTTATTTTATAACCACAGTTACTAGAGAGGGCATTTCTGAAGAATTATTTCTTGTGGTTTAAAATATTTATTTAATTGCAAGAAAATTTCTTGTTCACAAATATAAATATGCATTAACTTAACATTATATTTCTTATACTGCAAAATATTTGTAGTTTTCAATTTAAGAAATAAAAACTTTAGGATAAGAAAATTAAATGTAGCCATTAATGCATTTCTTAGTATTGAAGAAATTATCTGTAAGAAATTATTGAGTTGTGTTTAAAAAACTCGTTTCTTTATATGTGAACCGGTATGTTTAAGTTAATAGGATATGTTAACTTTTAAGAAATATTGCTCAAAGAAATCGGTGTTTTAGGAGAAAAGAAATTGTTCTCTCGGTGTATATGAGGACATTCAAAATTAGCATAAGAAATTTATTAAAACCTTATGTAGGGACTTATATTTGTTTTTTTTTAATAATTGAGATAATGTAAATAAATAAATGGACATTTCAAACAATAATTATAGGTTAAAATAATAATATTTAACATTTAAGATGTTAGTTTTATACAGAAGTAATAATTCTGATCTGAAATGCCTTAAAATCAATTAAAATAAATAATAATACAAAAATAACTCTATAGGATGGTGGATGACATACTAATTTGACATAGTATGTTAAAAAAAGAAGGAATTGAAGTTTTCTATTTGTCATAATGTTTTTTGTTTTTCGTTTGGAATGTTCTGGAATAAAAATTGAATAAAAAGAGGTGTCACAATGACAAAAGGAGGCAGTCAAGAAATTAGAAATGAAGCCATAAATTTGATAGAGAAAAAGATTTGAAAATTAACAGAAAATATAATAATTTAGCATAAACATGATAAATTTGGTATAATCGAAAAGAAATTAGATAAATATTTGAAGAAAACTTACTTATAATTTGGTAAAGTATCCTTTAATATATAAAAATACTATGTATCCTGAATTTGAACCAGCATAGTGTGGATAATTTATTAGAAATATAAAACATGATAAATTTGGTATAATCGAAGAGAAATTAGATAAATATTTGAAGAAAACTTACTTATAATTTGGTAAAGTATCCTTTAATATATAAAAATACTATGTATCCTGAATTTGAACCAGCATAGTGTGGATAATTTATTAGAAATATAAAAAAGAATTTGCGAAGTATCCATAATTGTAAATATTAATAATTTTTGAAACAATATATTAATAATAATATCCTGTTTCCTGATCCTGGAGTTGAAAGTTGAATTAAAATTGAGAAGAAAGAAAAGAAATATTTTGACAGTTTTGACACTGACAATTGACCTGGTCTTACATCCATTAATTTTTCAGCCATCCAACAATTCAAATTTTATAAAATATTAATAAGAAGGCATTCAGTGACAGTAATTATAAGGTACTGGAATTTGTTTTATTTAATTGTAGGAAGTTTTTCAAGTTAAAGTTATTGTTTTTCAAATTTAGATTTCTATATTTTTTTTTTGTTATCACATTTAAACATTCAATTTTATGTTCAATTTAGATTATAATAAAAACATTTAAAAAACTATTTAACAAACTAATTCTTTCAGAACCGCGACAAAACCCTATTTCACAATAATATCCATTATAAATATCAAAAATAATATATCATTACAAATATGGCGTCACAACGTAGGACCTCCTAATTAAAAGAATTAGTTTGTTAAAATAAATGCTCTCATATAATTGAAATAATTTTGATTAGAATCAATTTTATATTTTATTTTAAATTGGATTTTAACAAGTAAGATCTCAAAAATGTCTCAAGGAAGGAAAGGTTTAAGAAACAAAAAGAACGAAGAAGATGTGGAAGTGGAAGAAAATGTGGAAGTGGACGGAGAAACTCAGCAGGCGGAACAAGAGCAGAGTGTAGCTCCAGTTCTACAAGAGACAACAGGAATAACACAAGAACAAGAGGAAAATGTCAATATGACAGCATTGATGTCTTTAATGATGCAGATCAACAAAAAACTGGAAGAAAATTCTAAAGAAATCAAAGAAGATATGAAAAAAATGGAACAAAAATTGGAAGAGAATTCCAGAAAAATGGAAGAAAATAATGCTAAAATTGTGAAACGATTAGAAAAACAGATGGATGAAAAATTTGATGCTTTAGAAAAAAATTAGCAAGTGAAATAAAAGATATACGTAATGACTACAAGAAAATAATAGAAAATGAAAAGAAAGAAATAAATATGATTATTAAAGATAATAATATAGATATGGAACGGAACATAGAAATCCAAAAATATAACTTAGAAGCAAAAATTTACGAAGAAAGGAGAAAAACTGAAGAAAAATTAGATGATATGCTACAAAATATCCAAACAAGCAACCATCAAATAAGGAATGTAGAACAGAGAATAGAAGACATTTCACAAATAAGAGACATAGGGAGACCTTACTTGAATTTAACAAATGAGACAGGTATAAAATTCTCTGGTAACATAAAAATTTTACATCCTAGAGTATACATAAATAGTTTAAAACATAAATTAAGATCAGTGAATAATATTAATGATATAAAAGATTATATTAGAATGACATTAAGTGACAATGCAGCAACCTGGTTTGCCAGCATTGAAAACGATTTAGATAATCTGCAAACATTTGAAAATAAATTCTTAAATTATTATTGGGGTGAATTAGAACAAGCTAGATTTAGGGAAGTTTTATATTTTGGAAAGTATAATCGCAATTTAAGTTTAAATACGGTAGATTATGCTTTAAAATTAATAACTGTTGCAAAATATTTAGAACCACCACTTAGAGAAGACGAAACAGTTTTGAACGTTTCTAGACACTTTGATGCGGACGTTGTGCAAACAGTCACAGTACAAAACATTCAAACAGTAGACAGTTTTATTAACTTTATTCAAAGAGTACAAAGAGGTTATATTACAAGTAATAATAGTAAAAATAGACAATCATATAACAATAATAGGTATGGTAGTAATTCTCAAAATTTTAATAACAACAATAATACTAGTTATGAGAGACAAGGTAATAGAGAGAATTTTAATAATAATACTAATGATAATAGACAAGAGCGACAAGGTAATAGAGAGAATTTTAATAATAATAATTATTATAATAGGCAAGATTTTAACACCAGGAGAAATGCACAAAGATATAATTACAACAGACAGGTAAATTATGTAAGGGGTCAGAGCTGCGAAGACAGTCAACGGAATAGTACATGGCAAGAAAATATGAATAGTAGAAGTGAAAGCAGTGAAAGACATCGAGAATTAGATCCAAATGATCAGACACAATCTGACAATCCTAATAATCCAAATTTTATGTAGAGGACTTTCTGAATTTCAAGTTGGGCCATTGTCATTATGAAAAACCTTCGGAATTTATTTCTTTAGATGAATATAAAAATTTTGAATCTATTAATTTAATTTATATAAATGCTATGGCCCAAAATAACATGATTAAGGTTATGATTGATACTGGTTCAGAAAGTACTCTAGTCTCGGAAAATTTTATTTTTAATACATTAAAATTAACAGATATAATCAAGATTCCAAAAATTAAAATAATAGGTGCAAATAATAAGAAGCTGGGAGAAATTAATAAACTGGTTAATTTTAAAATTGATATTCTTAATAAACAAATTAGTATGCAAGGATTTATTGTCAAGAACTTATGTGTTGACATTTTAATGGGAAATGACAAACTGGAAAAGAATAAAGTAAAGATAGATTTTGAAGAAAAAATGGTAACTTTGGAAGGGAAAAAAATAGAGTTTATGGAGAGAGAAGAGGTGGAACAAGGAATAAGAGTTGATGGTAGAATATTACAAGAAAATAATTATGTTGATGAAGAGAAAATGTATTATGATAGGGAAATGTCCAATAATATTAAAAAGAATAATAATTATAATGAATATTTAAGGAATGGTAAATTTGAGCAGAAGGATGCCTACGGAGCGGAGTGCGTAAAATTGGAAGGAAGGACTAATGATTTTATAATGAAAAATAATTTTATTTGTAAAGAAGAAGAAGTTATAGAAAGTTTAAGTTGCCCTGAACAATATAAATTAATAGTCGTTTCCATATTGCGGCAACACAAGGGGCTTATCAATAAAGAAAATAGAATTGCACAAAATTATACCCATAGTATAAAGGTTAAGGAAGAAAAAGACTTTAAAATAAAATCATACCCAATACCATATAAATATAGAGAAGAAGTAAACAGAGAAATTAAGAACATGCTAAAAGATGGCATCATTGAAAAGGCAGATACATGTTTTATAAACCCAATAGTAGTGGTACGTAAAACATCAGGTGAAATCAGATTATGTCTAGATGCAAGGAATATTAACAATATCACCGAAAAGCAGTTTGAAGCACCAATGAGTATAGATGGAATATTAGGAAGAATTACAGGAATGTCTTTTTTCACAAAAATCGATTTGCGGCATAGTTTCTGGTTAATTCCCCTAGAAAGGAAAAGTAGACAGTATACAGGATTTCAGATAGATGGAGTTGTCTATCAGTTCAAAGTAGTACCATTTGGACTTCAATCATCTTGCAGTGCTTTATGTAGATGTCTTCATGATATCTTGGATCAATATGAACATTTTGTAATTCACTACATTGATGATATATTAATTTTTTCTAAAACGGCTGAGGATCACGAAAAACACCTAAAAATTATAATTGACAGATTAGATGAAGTTGGACTAAAAATAAATCAAGAAAAATGTAAATTTTTTCAAAAAGAAGTAATATATCTAGGATATAAACTTAACACTAAAGGAATAGAGATGGATCCAGAACGAATACAGGTTATTCAAGAATATAAAACACCACACAATTTAAGAACTTTAAGAGGATTTATTGGTATAGTTAATTATTATAAAAGGATGATACCAGACCTAAGTAAAAAAGAAATTCCATTACTTGAACTATTAAGAAAAGATGTACGATGGAAATGGAACGAGAGGAGAGAACTAGCATTCCAAGAAATAAAAAATATTTTTCTGACAAATTCACAAGTATACCATCCTGACTATACAAAACCATTCACGTTAAGAACAGATGCATCAATTGAGAGATTATCGGGGGTATTATTACAAACATATAATGGAGTAGATTACCCGATACAATTTATTTCAAGAATTACAAAGCCACACGAAAAGGGGTACTCAGTATCAGAATTAGAATTAGCAAGTATCATACACTGTGTCACAAAATTAAGATTTTATTTATCGGGTAATGATTTTACCATCGAAACAGATCATCAAGCATTAACATCTATATTAAAAAACAAATATGGAAACAGTCGAGTCCACCGTTGGAGCCTACTACTAAGTGAATATAGTTTTGAAATCAAATACATTTCAGGAAAATCAAACATAGTGGCAGATGCTTTGTCAAGGTTAGAAAATATACCACAAAATGGACAAAGAACACTAAAAGTTGGAATAAATCAATTAGTAGAAAGCACAGGGTTATACTCTAAAGAACAGATAATGAGAGATCAAATCAATCTTGAGGAAAAGGAAAAGCAACTTAGTAAAGATGGGGTGTATTATAAAATAATCAATGGAATAGAAGTATATGTAATCAGTAGAAGTTTGACCAAGGAAATAATGAAAGATTTACATAACAATTACATGCATATAGGATCAAGAAAGCTTTGGATGCTCTTTAGGGATAATTATTTTACAAAGAATGATCTGAGCATAGCAAAAGAAATCACTACACAGTGTCATGTATGTCAATTAAATAAAGAAAAGAATTTCAAAAATAAAAACACATATAAGTCTAATGTTTCATATGAAAAACTAAACACAGTTTCCATGGATTTTATTTCAAATTTAATTCCCAGTCCAACAGAAAAAAAGCATATACTAGTGATAGTTGATTTATATACAAAATTTATTAAGCTATATCCATGCTCAAGAACAAATGTTAAAACATTAAAGATATAGGTATATTAATCAATTTTCTGAAGAAATAGGACCATTTAGAAATTGTATCATTGATAACGCTACCTATTTTAACAACCAAAATCTTCGAACATTTTGTGAGAAAAAGGGTATCAAGATGCATTTTACAAGTATAAGGCATCCACAGGCAAACCCAGCAGAAAGATATATTAAAGAAGTAATTAAATATTTAAGGATTGTATGTTATGAAAATCATCTAACTTGGGAGCAGCATGTACATGAAGTAGAATATTTTTTAAATAATACCCATAATTTAAATACAGAAGAAATACCAGAATATTTAATGTTTGGACACATAGGAAACAGAAAATGGATTAGTGAATATAATAAAGATAAGTATGAAGCAGTGTTACAAAAAGTAAATCAAAGAATCATGAGGAAAGCTGAAAAATATGTGAGAAAACATAATCGAAAAATAAAGAAACCAATAACATTTCAAAGAGGAGAACAAGTACTAGTCAGAAATCTCAGAAGAGGAAATTTGAGAGAAAATCTATGTAAAAAATTTCAACCCTTATTTGAAGGCCCTTATATCATAACAAATCAGAATGCAATAAATAGTTATGTGTTGATGGATGCAGATAATAAAATTAGAGGCATATTCCACATTAATGATATTTTCAAATATTATCATGATGAGACTGAATAACTTTCAAAAGTATGTAATACTTACTATAAATCACATTGTTTGCCAGAGATTTTCTGTATAAAATTTGTAATTCCAACTGCTAAGAACGACACAGTCTAGCGTTTAAAAAAACACAGAATGGTATAGGTTTTAAAATATCACATATTTGCATTGATATAAATATAAAAATACAGTAGTTAGAAGCATTAGAAGATGTAAATACATACAAAATGTAAATGTAAACATGTAAACACTAAACACAAAATGGCATCTGAATTGACATTGACAATTTTGACATAGATAAATTTAAGGTATGTTCAATATGTTCCATGAGTGACAGTTAGTAGTCAGGTTATTTGTGTTACGTCATGAGGCATTTTTTTACATAAAAGAGTATTAGATGATAGCAGATGAATGGGATGAATGTATTAGTTTGTTTATGAATTTTTTTGAGTTATTTTATTAGATTAATATTAGATTTAAGAATTTGCATAGAATAAAGGAAAATTAATGTTTGAAAAAATTTTAATTACATTCAATTTTTTTAACATTATTTTGGGGTAATTGTAACGATATGACTATGTCCTAAAACAGAGTATGTCGAAGATCAGAGAACGTAGTATCCGATTAAAGTGTTTAGAAACCAAAATGGACTGAAATGGCGATTATAGATGTAATTTATAGAAAATATACCATAGAATAGTATAAAAATTATTAAAGATCATATCATTTATATGAGGACATTCAAAATTAGCATAAGAAATTTATTAAAACCTTATGTAGGGACTTATATTTGTGTTTTTTTTAATAATTGAGATAATGTAAATAAATAAATGGACATTTCAAACAATAATTATAGGTTAAAATAATAATATTTAACATTTAAGATGTTAGTTTTATACAGAAGTAATAATTCTGATCTGAAATGCCTTAAAATCAATTAAAATAAATAATAATACAAAAATAACTCTATAGGATGGTGGATGACATACTAATTTGACATAGTATGTTAAAAAAAGAAGGAATTGAAGTTTTCTATTTGTCATAATGTTTTTTGTTTTTCGTTTGGAATGTTCTGGAATAAAAATTGAATAAAAAGAGGTGTCACAATGACAAAAGGAGGCAGTCAAGAAATTAGAAATGAAGCTATAAATTTGATAGAGAAAAAGATTTGAAAATTAACAGAAAATATAATAATTTAGCATAAACATGATAAATTTGGTATAATCGAAAAGAAATTAGATAAATATTTGAAGAAAACTTACTTATAATTTGGTAAAGTATCCTTTAATATATAAAAATACTATGTATCCTGAATTTGAACCAGCATAGTGTGGATAATTTATTAGAAATATAAAACATGATAAATTTGGTATAATCGAAGAGAAATTAGATAAATATTTGAAGAAAACTTACTTATAATTTGGTAAAGTATCCTTTAATATATAAAAATACTATGTATCCTGAATTTGAACCAGCATAGTGTGGATAATTTATTAGAAATATAAAAAAGAATTTGTGAAGTATCCATAATTGTAAATATTAATAATTTTTGAAACAATATATTAATAATAGTATCCTGTTTCCTGATCCTGGAGTTGAAAGTTGAATTAAAATTGAGAAGAAAGAAAAGAAATATTTTGACAGTTTTGACACTGACAATTGACCTGGTCTTACATCCATTAATTTTTCAGCCATCCAACAATTCAAATTTTATAAAATATTAATAAGAAGGCATTCAGTGACAGTAATTATAAGGTACTGGAATTTGTTTTATTTAATTGTAGGAAGTTTTTCAAGTTAAAGTTATTGTTTTTCAAATTTAGATTTCTATATTTTTTTTTTGTTATCACATTTAAACATTCAATTTTATGTTCAATTTAGATTATAATAAAAACATTTAAAAAACTATTTAACAAACTAATTCTTTCAGAACCGCGACAAAAACCCTATTTCACAATAATATCCATTATAAATATCAAAAATAATATATCATTACAATATATATATATATATATATATATATATATATATATATATATATATATATATATATGTATATATATATATATATATACAGGGTGGTTCACCTTATTCGCCTCGGTCTCTGTACGGAAAACCACTTGATATTTTAAAAAAATTTCTTCACAGAAATATACAGGGCTTTTAATACTACAACCTAAAAATAATGTGAATTATACAGGGTGCTCCAAAAAAGAGTGGTATATCAAAGTTATATTTTTTCTTATGGAATGCACTATATCTGATGACATTACTGAATTGACCTAAAAAAATAAGCTATACTTTTATAGGGGTTCCCTATACCTAAATACAGGGTGTTTTGATTTATTTCGATTTTTATGAAAATGTAAGGTTTTAGAAAAAAATAAATATCTACGAATCTAAGAATCAGTAACAAATTACTTCTTGGATCTTAATAATAGACTATTTAGCATACTTAATCAGATGCTTGGTGTAATAAAATTTCGTACAGGGTGGTCAAAATATGAGATTGTTCTATTAACAAATTCAAGCTGTAATAACTTACTTATTTTAAATAGGACACCCTGTATTTTACTAGTCTATCGCGTAGAAAATTTACTTAGCTTTCAATTTATATTAGGGTTTCCTATACCTATCTTTTACAGGGTGGTCAAAATATTAGATTGTTCTATTAACAAATTCAAGCTGTAATAACTTACTTATTTGAAATGGAACACCCTGTATCTTACTAATCTATCGCGTATAAAATTTACTTTGCTTTCAATTCTTATTAAGGTTACCTATGCCTATCTCCCTTCATTTTTGAAATATTTAAAGATTTCCTAATTTGTAAGCTTTAAAAATTAGAATTAAGTACCTATGTCGTGGTTATGTACAACACATCACCAACACCGGCAATATACTTAAATATCTTAGTCAAGATACTTTCGTTAATAAAACTCATATTTTTATCATTTAATCACACAGAGTGTTCTTATTTTAAATGACATACTCGATATTCTATTCTTTATAATGGAAGATATTTAAAATCTCTTCAATTCCATGTAAACATTCTCAATACACATGTAATTCTGTAAATGTTAATTCCCATGTTATTCTGTAAATACCCATTTTTACATATTTTTGTACCGGGTGTCCCAATAAGAATGGCTCTCGGCCATATCTCAGGAACCGTTTATAGTAGAGCTTTGAAATAAAAAATTTTATAACAAAAGTTACCTCAGGAAAAGTCTGGAAATTATTTTCATAATTGTGGATCCACCGCTAGAGGGCGTAATTGAATATCAAAAATAAAAAAATCTAAATTTTACAAAATTTTCCTAATGAAGGGGCACTGGAGATCCGATTATTGTATTCTTCATCAAATTCTGCGCATATTTGATTTAACAAGTTTAACTCTACCTTTGCAAATAAGAGGTGGGGGTGAGTGGGAACCTTGTTATGAAAAAATGGCTGTAAGTCCGGTTCTGCTAAATCAAATTTTGAAAACTGGGTCTTGTTGATGACAGATCTTTTTCTTCAATGTAAGCGTGATAATTTTGAACCATCCTAATAAGTAATAAGCCAGCTGGGAGGCGTTATTTAATTTTTTTCAGAAATCTAGTTTTCTTTGGAAAATATTAAATACAAACATGCATTTTTAATACCATATTACAAAATTAGACAAAATTAGTAACAGAATAGCGAAAACCGCATGTTAATATCTTTTTTCTATCTCGAGATATTTTACAAAACGTGTAAATTTAAAAACATAACTGTTACTGTCACCGGTAAACGAAATTCATTAAAAGTAGTGTGCTATGGAAACAACAAAGAAACATTTTCCAGCTGTCAACGTATATTAGGTCTTTTCAACGCTTCTCATTTGTTTCGAGCCTCGTTCATATCTCGTATATTAATAATATACACGGATTATACGGCATATGACAGAGGCTCGAAACAAATGAGAAGCGTTGAAAAGCCCTATTACAAAGAAATAAAAACAACTATTTAGTGATGACATAAACGTTCAAATTTTTGCCCATCATTTTCGTTGCAAACATTTACTCTTTCAAGAGTAGATTGAACAGCAGTCTCAATTTCTGCTCTCGATATGCTTTGAATGGCGTTTAGTATTCTCTGGATAATGTATTCTAGAGTAGTGTATGATGGGCAACAATTTGAATATTTAGGTCGTCACTAAGTAGTTCTTTTTTTCTGTGTTATATTTAATTTTAATAGTATTGTTTCTCTTTATATTGTTGTTTTAATTAATTATATTTTTATACGTTGACATCTGGAAAATGTTATTTTGTTTTTTTTCCACAGCACACTACTTTTCATTAACTTAGTTTACCGGTGATAGTAACAGTTATGTATAAAATTTACACGTTTCTCGAGATATCTTGAGATAGGAAAAAGGTATCGACATGCGGTTTTCGCTATTCTATTGCTAATTTAATCTAATTTTATAAAGTATGATTAAAAATGCATACTTGTATTTAATATTTTCCAAAGTAAACTAGATTTCTGAAAAAAATTAAATAACGCCTCCCAGCTGGCTTATTACTTATTAGGATGGTTCACAATTATCACGCTTACATTGAGGAAAAAGATCTGTCTTCAATAAGACCCAGTTTTCAAAATTTGAATTAGCAGAACCGGACTTACAGTCATTTTTTCATAACAAGGTTCCCACTCACCCCCACCTCTTATTTGCAAAGGTAGAGTTAAACTTGTTAAATCAAATATGCGCAGAATTTGATGAAGAATGCAATAATCGGATTTCCAGTGCCCCTTCATTAGGAAAATTTTGTAAAATTTAGATTTTTTTATTTTTGATATTCAATTACGCCCTCTAGCGGTGGACCCACAATTATGAAAATAATTTCCAGACTTTTCCTGAGACAACTTTTGTTATAATTTTTTTTATTTCAAAGCTCTACTATAAACGGTTCCTGAGATATGGCCGAGAGCCATTCTTATTGGGACACCCGGTACAATAGGCTCGTTTTCGTCATAGTAGCCATTGCATTTAATTGTCTGTAATTGCGATTCAAAGATTGAAACAAAAAGTGGTGTTCTTAAATTTATTTAATAAGCATTGGTTTAAGATATTGAAAATACTTATACGGAATGAAATATAATTTAAGTATCTTCCAGAATACGGCATCTAATATAGGGTATGCAGTTTAATATAAACATATTATTCAATGTCACATGTAGGCCAAAATCAACTAAAATAATACAACACTCTGTGTGATTTCATGATAACAATGAAAATTTTATTATTGACAGTATCATGTCTAAGTATATTGCCGGTGTTGGTGATGTGTTGTACATAATATGTAACCACGACATATTTACTTAATTCTAATTTTTAAAGCATGCAAATTAGGAAATCTTTAAATATTTAACAAATGAAGGAAGATAGGTATAGGAAACTCTAATAAGAATTGAATGCTAAATAAATTGTCTACGCGATAGGCTAGTAAGATACAGGGTGTTCTATTTAAAATAAGTAAGTTATTGCAGCTTGAATTTTTAATAGAACAATCTAATATTTTGACCACCCTGTAAAAAGATAGGTGTAGGAAACCCTAATACAAATTGAAAGATAAGTATATTTTCTACGCGATAGACTAGTAAGATACAGGGTGTTCTATTTAAATTAAGTAAGTTATTACAGCTTGAATTTGTTAATAGAACCATCTCATATTTTGACCACCCTGTAAGAAATTTTGTTGCAGTAAGCATCTGTTTAAGTATGCTAAATAGTCTATTATTAAGATCCAAGAAGGAATTTGTTACTGATTCTTAGATTCGTAGATATTTATTTTTTTCTAAAACCTTACATTTTCATAAAAATCGAAATAAATCAAAACACCCTTTATTTAGGTATAGGGAACCCTTATAAAAGTATAGCTTATTTTTTAAGGTCAATTCAGTAATGCCATCAGATATAGGGCATTCTATAAGAAAAAATATATCTTTGATATACCACTCTTTTTTGGAGCACCCTGTATAATTCACATTATTTTTAGATTGTAGTATTAATGGCCCTGTATATTACTGTGAAGAAAGTTTTTTAAAATATTAAGTGGTTTTCCGTACAGACACCGAGGCGAATAAGATGAACCACCCTGTATATATATATATATATATATATATATATATATATATATATATATATATATATATATATATATATATTTATGCACAGATATCAAAGTGAGGTCTTGACATTACGCGCACTTAGTGAGGACCGGTAGAAAACGTAGACATAATCGTTTCAACTCTTCATAGTGACCTTGACAAGTAAATAGCAATTAAAAAATGACGAGTATACACAAAAAAAATTACGTATATGTGCCCCGTATTGTTCAAGTATATTGCCACCCAAGTGAGGCCATTATACGCAGCTATTAAAGTGAGACTGTATATACTTTTTCGTTATGCGCACAAAGTGAGGACAACTTTACGTGTATATTTCCTTACAGCTCATCAAGTGAGGACCATACAGTGTTGTCGATAAATATGAGATTAATCGTTTCTACTGCCTTTTTCTGTATAACACAGTAAGAATTATTATTGTTTCGATGTTTCAGTCACTTGTAGTTATAAGAAGGATGTGGACTCTTTGTTCTTGCTCGTACTGTTTGTTAATATTATAACATTTTAGTACCTCAGCATTAAATCACGGTAGCCTTATCGGAGACTAGCGTTAATAAAGAAATAGTTTTATATTTTTTAATAATTTACGTTAAAGATGGATAGGAAAGCAAGAATTTTGAAAATAGCGTTAGTTGAGAACAATAATAATCAAAATGGAGGATACAGTGATAGTTCAGTTATGTGAAATTTATATTGAACTTAACATATAAATATAAAAGCCCGACTTTTGATCTAAGGGGAACACAGTTTTTACGGTACATACATATCTGTCATTTGTCAACCCCTCCCTTCCATTTCCCCCACCCCTTATTTTTAAATAGGGAAGAGGGGCGTGTGCTAGCTCATTTGAAAGGATATTCAATTCTCTATCCAGTATTATTAACGTTGACATAATTATCTATACAGAGTGTATTTTGAAACGTTTGAAACGACAATTTTCCAACCTTAATTTTAGTATACAAGATGATTTACTTAATTTAATTAAACTTAATGTACTTTTTTACTGACTTAATTTTACAGTTATTCCACTAGATGGCAAATACAGTGAATATGTGCATATGTTTTATTTCGAATAATCATTTTAAAATAGTTTTAGTTTTTTATTTTCTCTGAAAATTGTTGCAAGCTTCTTGTTCTTATACCTGAAATCATGTCACTACAAATTTATACGAGACTACATATTAAGAGTATAGAAAGTATTATAATATATGACATACATGCTTTTTTCCATTTATTGAAGATATTTCACCTTATCCTGAAACAATGCAATGTGACCAAGTGTCCTCAACAAAAAAAATATATCCCACTATTTTGATATTAAATGTATTAGTCCAGAAAGCCACTGCGCATCCGCTAGGAAAAATATTCTAATTCGGATTTTTTGCACAATCTTACTCAAAAAGGACCCCTTTTAACAAATTTGCGTGTTGCCAGGACCAAAAGTTGGTCAAAAATTTTTTAAACGTTTTTTTTTTTTGTTTTTTTCCTAAAATAATTTTTTTTGCATGGAACAAAATTTTTTTAGGCTTTTTGGATCATTCCAAACAGAAAAGGTCTTTAGTGACTTTTCTCTAAAGTTGATATTTTTTGACATATAAGCGATTAAAAATTGAAAAATTGCGAAATCGGCCTTTTTTAACCCTCAAAAACTATGTGAAAAACTGAAAATTTGAATGTTGCCAAGGTAAGTAGATATTTTTTAAACATCGATTGATGAAATCCCGAAGAGTTTTTTGCAATACAGTATCAAAAACCCCTTTGTTTCTTAATTGCCAATCAAGCGTGCGCGAGACTATTTTCCACCGTTGCATGTGTATGCAGTATGGTGCAAATGAAAGGATTAAACTCGTTATTTCGTAAACCGGCGACTTTAAGGAAAAATCCCGAAACAGGTCGATTTTTATTTTTAAGTTATGATATTGTGACATATATGGTATACTAGCAACGTCATCCATCTGGGCGTGATGACGTAATCGATGATTTTTTTAAATAAGAATAGGGGTCGTGTGCTAGCTCATTTGAAAGGTTCTTCAATTCTCTATTCAGTAATATAAACATTTACATAATTATTTATACAGGGCGTCTAATAATTTAATTTTTTTGTCAATTTGCCAAATGATTTGATTTAATAAAAAATTTTTGGACACCCTTTATAAAAAATTATGTACATGTTTATATTACTGAATAGAGAATTGAAGAACCTTTCAAATGAGCCAGCACGCGACCCGTATTCTCATTTAAAAAATCATCGATTACGTCATCACGCTCAGATGGATGACGTCACTAGTATACTATATATGCCACAATATTATAACTTAAAAATAAAAACCGACCTGTTTTGGGATTTTTCCTTAAAGTCACCGGTTTACGAAATAACGAATTTATTCCTTTCATTTGCACCATACTGTATACACATGCAACGGTGGAAAATAGTGTCGCGCACGCTTGATTGGCAATTAAAAACAAAGGGGTTTTTGATATTGTATTGCAAAAAACTCTTCGGGATTTCATCAATCGATGTTTAAAGAATATCTGCTTACCTTGACAACATTTAAATTTTCAATTTTTCACATAGTTTTTGAGGGTTAAAAATGGCCGATTTCGCAATTTTTCAATTTTTAATCGCCTATATGTCAAAAACTATCAACTTTAGAGAAAAGTCACTAAAGACCTTTTCTGTTTGGAATGATCCAAAAAACCTAAAAAAAATTTGTTCCATGCAAAAAAAAATTATTTTAGGAAAAAAGCAAAAAAAAACGTTTAAAAAATTTTTGACCAACTTTTGGTCCTGGCAACATGCAAATTTGTTAAAAGGGGTCCTTTTTAAGTAAGATTGTGCAAAAAATCCGAATTAGAATATTTTTCCTAGCGGATGCGCAGTGGCTTTCTGGACTATATAGTTTGTACTATAACCCGTATTGAAATAGATTGCAACATGTGTGTGTGGTTGGGATATTGACTGCGAAACCTAAGGCTTCATTCGCCTAATCATATTTACCTTTGATTCTTATAACAATAAATAAAATTGATTAACATTTTATATCAATATTATTAGTGTTTTTAAACAATATCAGTGTGATATATCAGTATGATAAAGTCAAGATAAACAATACTATAACAGAAAGCTTTGAGGTCAAACAAGGACTGCGACAGGGTGATCCATTATCGTCTATAATGTTTAGCATATTACTAGAAAAGGTTATACAGGAAGCAAACATTAATAGAACAGGTCTGATCTACCACAAAAAGCATCAGTGCTTGACATTCGCAGACGATTTGGTAATCTTGGCTAGGAGCAAAATAGAACTTATAGAAACACTCATGAAACTCGAGGAGAGGGCAGCAACCAAAGGATTGTATATAAATGAAGCAAAAACAAAGTATATGGAATGGACAAATAAGCAATTCGTTCGGGGGCAATACATAACAATGACAACAGCGAAGGGAACACAGTATAAATTCGAAGAAGTTGAGAGATTTGAGTACTTAGGAACTGTCTTCACAAGAGATCCTAACTGTGAAGAAAAAATATAAAAGAGAATTATGTCGGGCAACCGCGCTATATTTGCTTTTAATGGGTTGTTAAGAAGTAAACATATATCACGAAGAGCAAAACTAAGAACTTACAAGACCGTAATAAGGCCGATAGTAACGTATGCTTCTGAAACATGGGTCACAACAAAAAAACATCAAGAGTTGTTATTAGTTTGGGAGAGGAAAATACTGCGCAAAATCTTCGGTGGGAAAAACTTAAATGGACAATGGGTAAGAAGAACAAATAAGGAACTAACTGAGCTCTATCAAGATCCTAACATACTAGCAGTAATTAAGGCGCAAAGACTTAGATGGTTGGGCCATGTGCAGAGGATGATTCCATCTAGAATTCCCAGAATGGTACTATCTAGTGCATTGGCAGGGAAAAGACGAAGAGGAAGACGGAGGTCACGATGGAGTAATGAAGTTAGAGAAGATATGAGAAGAATTAACTTAAGGAACTGGGAAACAAAAGCGACTGACAAAAGGGAGTGGAAAAGAATAGTACATCAAGCCATGGGCCTACTAGGCTCGTAGTGCTTACATATTATAATATCAGTTTTCTAATATTATCCAGTTCCATATCCAGTTCCGAATCCAGTGGTTATATTTCTTCCGTATTGTTTAGTTTCGCTTCCAGTGATTGTATTTTTTTTCTTGTTTTTTTTTTGAAATATTTATTTATTATTCTATGACTATATTTTTTTATTGTGCTCATAATAGATTGCAACATTGTCTACAGACATGAATGCAGTAACAATAAATAAAAAAATCGGAGATCCACACCCCGGATTTGAAATCGAAACCTCTGCTTTACGAATCCGAGATCCGAGGTCTACCCACTAGGTCACTAGGCTATCGCTCTTAGACAATATTTTTTCCTGAAACGGGGAACTTTTAAAGCCGGGTCTAGACTATGTAACAAAACATGCTAATAACAAAGTTGTACAACTTTGTTATGTAACTTGTTATAATATAGCATGAGTATCCAGACTATATAACAAAAAACAAAACAACAACATGCGCATAAATTTTGCAGCATTTTAGATGGATAGCTGGTAGGTTAGGTAATATATAAAATTGCGTCATATAAGTATAGAGGATCTCTTCATAGCAACAGCAGCCTGTGTAATATTGTGGAGGCGACACCGGCGTGTTAAATTAATATTTTGGATGTGTCCTTCATTAGCAGCTCGAGCAAAATATAGGTAGTGGTACAGCTCTTTTAGCTGATCTGGAAAGAGATAACATAGACCCATCGACAGGAGACATTAAATGTGATGGCAGTTTTAAAAACTTCTTAAGAATAGAAAGTTCTGATTTTGAATTTCTTATAAATGAAATCGGCCATAAAATAGGCAGGAAAGACATTTCGAGATGCAATTCCAGTAAGAGAAAGATTAACAGTTATATTATTAGCAAAGTATATTTTTTAAACTTTTTACTCATTGTTTCAGAGAGGACGTATAACATTTCTGTAAAATTTAATTCCTCAGTATTATCGTCTTCACCTGTTCATGATTGAGTGTCACTGTCTGTTTGAATTGGTGTAGCTGGAGAAGTAGCGGATGTAGGTGTAGTGGACGGAATAGAAAGGCTCAGATATATTGTATGATTGAGTGCCTGTTTGAGTAGCTGATGAAGCAGTCTGCATCTGTGTAGCGAATGAAGTGAATGTTACAGGTTTTATGTCTGAACACTCTGCTCTATAGAGAATAGTATTTATGTCAAATTTAGAGTTGATTTGCACTGATTTGCTGTTAAGGTTCCGCGTACTGCTTTTCTTTTGTTGGCTTGAGTTATAGGCGAACGTGCATTAGTTTTAACTACAGTTTCTGTATCTATTTTCACTTCTATTTCAGTCTATTCATCGTGTTTTTTATTTGTTTTTTAAATCAATAAATGTAGCTCATCCCATAGCAATCCCATAATACTCGTTACTTACGAAATAGCTCAATTAAATGAGTAGTCAGTTCTTTCCACAATTTCATCGCGTAAATAACCCTACGTGAACAGAGTAAAGAAAAATCTAGCACAATCACTCCAGAATGAACAAGGCGATATGACTCCAACGGTTGCTGCTCGCGTAGGTACTATGCCAGAGAAATGTTTCAATAACATGTTTTTAGGTGTAGATCAGTCGCGGTGCGGTTTTATAACTTTCTTTGATGTCTACCGACATCTGTTGGATAACATAAAACATGCTATATAACCAGAAAAATGTTATACAACACTGTGTTTTAAAACTTGTTTATTTAAAATTTTGTAACAAGTTACAAAACTTTGTTATTTAACATGATTTGTTACATAGTCTGGACCCGGCTTAACGGTAACTTCTTATAGGTAATACACTACAATTTCTGAATATTTTTTTTGAAATCTATCGAATGGTACCAAACACGACCCCCACGGAGGTGGGGGGGTGGGTTACTTTAAAATCTTAAATAGGAACTCCTTTTTTTATTTCAGATTTGGATTCTTTGCGTAAAAATAAGCAACTTTTATTCGAAACGTTTTTTCTAAATACGGATAGGTGGCGCTATAATCGGAGAAAACGGGTGTTGGAAATGGAAAATTAAATTAAAATATGGAAAGTCCCCACTAAAATAGAAAATTTTACTTAACTTTTTTGGTTTTAGAACCTAATAATCACAACCCAATAGGTCCCCAAAGCGCTCGAGTGACTGCACATTTAGCATACTTTGCTCCCCTACTATATATATTATAAATAATATGCGAAGTACTATATAATTATTAACCCAAACAACCATAATTCAACTTTTATTTGCTAATAAAGAACTGGACGAAAGTGTCACATCAGCTTTTATGAAACACATGAATATTTACATAAAAAGGTAAGTAATCTGCTTGAAATCGATATTCCCAAAATCATCTAAAAATTGTTTATACTTGAGTACTTTGAGACTCTTGTATGAAATGTGAATACCGAAATACGATTAGGAATCTCCATTATGTAATTTTTAAATAATACATAATTCTTAGGAAATGAAAGGTATTATACAAACGTGTTAAAAAATACTACCTACTGAAATTTTTTGATGGCAATAAATGATGAATTGGTTTATCGAATTTATTTTTAAGGTGATACAGTAGCGATCAACAGGTAGCCAAAACGCGTTCCAAGATTGAGGCTGTAATTTTGAATATTTTTTCGAGATATTTGGCACACGTATTTGTAATATAATAAAGAATGGCGGTACAGAGCCCAATTTGAAAAATATATTAATATGTGGAAATTACTCTGTAAATAAATACAATATTAAAAAAACGAGTCTGTACCGCCATTAAGAAGAACAAAAAAATACACTTTCTTCAAATAAACTTTTTTATCAGATGCCTAGATTTTGTGTCATTTTGGAACTACTAATGAAATAAAAAATTTTAGTAGTTCCAAAATGACACAAAATCTAGGCATCGTATAAAAAAGTTTATTTGAAGAAAGTGTAGTTTTTTGTTCTTCTTAGTGGCGGTACAGGCTCGTTTTTTAATATTGTATTTAATTACAGAGTAATTTCCACATATTAATATATTTTTTAAATTGGGCTCTGTACCGCCATTCTTTATTATATTACGAATACGTGTGCCACATATCTCGAAAAAATATTCAAAATTACAGCCGCAATCTTGGAACGCGTTTTCGCTACCCGTTGATCTCTACTGTTTCCTCTTAAGTAAAATATGTCATTTGGATATTTTTTTAAACTCGATAGATCCTAGGGACATGTCGGTAGATCGGTAGGATCATCACTTTTGGGAGTTTTGGGAATATCCCAATTGACAACGCAATATACACCGACGACATTGGGGTACTTTCGAACATTTTTATGGTAATTTGAAAGCACATGGAAAAATTTTTATAGGTTGAATTGGTTGGGGAATTTTTCGGGAGGAAAATTGAGCAAACTGAATTGTAATATAAATGTAATGTAACATATAACATTATATTAACATTATAACCTATCGAGTATTTGCTTCTGATTAAAAAAACCGAAAAATGGTTTTTGGAACCGCTTTTTTTGACCAGTTATAACCGCCAGGTTAAACCGTAAGTAAAAAACCGGTATAACCGAAAACCGGTTTTTTGTTCAACAACCGCCATCCCTACCTTGGTTGTTACAAATACAGTTCGCTGGAATAAGTTTTACCCCCCTTATTAACTTATTTATTTTTAGCACATAAGAAAAACGCTCGGATAGGTCGATTTTTAAAATAATCATAGTATATTATAGCGTCAATGTTTCGAACTTTACGCGATCCCTCTTCTTCAGGTGATAGGCACAACTTTGATTTTTTTTAAATAGGAAAGTAAGTACATCATGTGACACCCCATTTAAAGGCTTTTTTCTACAACCGTGTTAAAAATGCAATTTTTAGAACTCCATACGTGCGTTAAAAATGCTACTTTAAGGCAGGGCCGGTTTTAGGGTTCTGAGCGCCCCTGGCAAAATAAAATTTGGCGCCCCTTCATATAAGAATATACAAATTTAATGCAAATATAAAAAAATAGGAAAAAATCAAAATTTTACCATAAAGAATTATGTAAAAATATATTTATTTAAAAAATAGTAGGATAGTTATTACTTATAACTTATCCAACATAGGGCATAGCATAGCGAGCATATTCAAGCGACGAAGAAGCGAGGTAAAAGATAAATGCACATTATCAACAACCAGTAAAAAATGTGTATAAATAACTATTTAGATGGAAAATAAGCCACAATTAAATTGAAAAAAATAATTTTATTATCGTTTCGACGCCCAAATCGGGTGTCGTTGTCAAAATACAAAATACATACTACTAAATTAAACAAAAATGTTGTTGCTTAGTAAAAAATTCGTCTAATAATTTATTTAATCTGACTCATTTATAGCATTTAATGTGTATAAATCTTCTACACGACCAAAAAACATGTTGATTGTGCGCAAGATATAGCTGCATCCCCAATAACTAAATTGAGGGAGTGATCCACTTAGCATAAAATAGCATGCGGATATTCTTTGCAAACGCGAGCTTGTACATCTTTATTTTTTCTCTTCCTTTTAGAGCCGTTGTGATATCCTTGGCCTTACAATCATCTATGCAAATTCAAATAAAATCATTCATTATTTTTTTTTATTATCTCATGAGCTTTTTATTATCTCTATGACTCGATACCTATAGAACCAAACTATGGTTTTAGGTATCGAGTTACTAGGACAAACAATATGCTGCATACTAAAATTAAACCCGGTACTGTGGGATAAGAACATCAGTATAAAAACAAAAAGAAGAACATAATATAACACCATGACAAAAAGTATTCTGAATAATGGGTGTGAAAATTGAATAAAAAATACAAAAACCAAATGCAAAATAAGAGCAACAGAGATCGAATACCTAAGTAGAAGCTGTAGAAGGGATAGAATAAATAACATAGAGATTAAGAAAATAATGGTAATGAATTCAAGGGATAATAGACAACATAGAACAAAAGAGATTAACCTGGTACGGGCATGGCAGAAGAGCAGACCAAAATCGTTGATAAACAGAATAACAGATTGGAGCCCGATAGGAAGAAGGAAGAGAGACAGACCCCGAAAATCTTTTGGAGATAAAATGGACGAAGCAATATTAGAAAAGAAACCTGCAGGACTGGAAAAACAGAAAGAACTGAAAATAACGGTCAAGTGAAATAATACAGGAAAAACTATGGAAATCCAGGGTGGTCAAGAAAAAACAGGATGTTTCTAAATAAATGCGACAAACTTTAAAGGGTAATTCTATATGAAAAAATAATGACAGTTTGCTCTATAAGCGTATGTCAGCAAATACTTCGTTTCCGAGATATGGGGTGTTGACATTTTTCTTACAAACTGACGATTTCTTTATTGTTCTAAAACCGGTTCAGATATGCAAATGAAATTTGATGTGTTTTAAGAGGTAATTATTGCGCATTTTTTGACATAAAATTAATAATTTTATATCTACTGTTGAAATGGTGTGAATTTTTTTAAAGAAAAACATAGTACGCCACTAAGATATTTCAAATAACAAATCATTTTGGAATTACTCGTTCAATTTATGATATATACAAAAATCTATTATTCCTTTTTTTTCATACGTCGTTCGTGCCGTTTTTATGCAAAAAGTGAAACATCTTAACGCGTACAAAGTATTCGAAATAAATTTCTATATATTCATATTATGAAAAAGAACTTGTCAATTCTAATTCATATAGATATACCTGGTTTGTTTTTTTTTATTTCAAATTACACACCCAAGGACACACGACAATGTTCATAAAGTAAAGTTTACAGAACAGGAAGACAAAACTATTTAACCATTGAGGCTATAATGACAAGCAGCAGTATAATAATATCACTGACTATTCATAAATTTGTTGATACTTCGTAAATCTGATCTTCGTGTATTTTAAGTATGTATGTATAACATTGTAATACCATAAAAGTGATAGGTATTACCTGACAAATGACCTTTAAAAGCCATAACAATTTTTAGGTTGCATTATTTTTATTAGAGAATTTTTGTGAGCTAGAAATAGTTTTCTTATTGTTACAATTATTTAATATTAATTGTCTTAGGAGTAATCTTAGCCCAAAGATAATCTATAAAGTCCAAAAAAATAGTGAATGTAAAAAATATTATATTTTTTTTTGTTTAGCTAATGCCTCGACAACTAATGGCCATTGGCATGGTAGGTACGGTAATTTTGAACAGTTAGGTACCTAGTGTCATGTGTAAGTAGTGTGTGTGTTGAGTAAGTGGCTTGTTACTTTGCAATGTCGACGTCATTGTCTTTGCAAAGAGACGCTAATTGTATCCGAACGTCTGCCCCGAACGTCTATTTACCCCCCTCCACGGAGGGGGGTAAATATTATATTTATATATCAGCGTCTCTCAAAATTTGGCGCCCCCAAATTCTGGCGCCCCGGGCGGTCGCCCGGCTCGCCCGCCCCTTTATCCGGCGCTGCTTTAAGGCACTAGTGCTTTAAAAATTTTATGGCACTGCAATTCGTATTGATCGTATAGGCAATTTTGATGTAATGTCAAAAAAATATAAAAATGGAATGTCAGTCAAGTTCAAGTAAAAGTTTTTGTAGATATTGTCCTGTAATTACGTTTGTAGAAAATTTTTTGCATGATATGCGTGTTAAAAAGTGCATTTTTAAGGCACTCATGTGAATTGCAGAACTCGCTGTCGCTCATTCTGCAAACTTTCACATGCGTGCCTTAAACGTGTACTTTTAACACTTATATCATAAATAACTATTGAAATACTGATTACAAAAATTTATAGTATTTTAAGCCTTTCTGAGAGCATATGCGCAAAAATTTCGCTCGAATTATTTTTAAATGCGTTCATTTTTTTCGAATACTGAGAAAACCTTAAGTATTTTTAAAAAATTTAAACGCAGAAAGAAATATTATTGTATTATCCATGGTCGAAAGTCCTTGAGAACTTCTATAATATTTATTTTAATAAGTCACAGGGGTGAAAAAAAATAGTCTGATTTTTAATTTTAAATATATATTACAAAAGAAACTTTTTGTTCATTATAAGGGACTTTCTGCCCTCGGGAATAATGTAGTCTTCTATTTTGCGTTTAAATTTTTTAAAAATACCTATTAGTTATCTCAGGAATCGAAAAAATAAATGCGTTTAAAAAGAACTCGACCGAAATTTTGCGCCTACGCTCTCAAAAAGGATTAATGTATTAAACATTTTTGTACTGTTTGAATTTATGCGACGATTGACGATCCACTGTTTTAAAGATTGGTTGAACAGATGTTGCCAGTTGTATGGTCCTCACTATGTGTATCGTAAGTTATTCAACAGGGTATAGAATATACATGGTTAGAAAATATACGCCAAAGTCAGCGCCTCTATGCGGAAAATCTCTGAACTAAAAATTGATGTGGACCATACAAAGTGAGGTCCCACTTTTTTTTGTAAAAAAACAGTGTTTGCTATCAGTACATGTCTACGAAAAAGTCTTACATTGATTGACTAAGTGAGGTCCGTATACTGGACCTCACTTTGTACAGCACCTCACTTCAACCGCAGTTTCTTTTGATATGTGGCTCACTTCATACGCTGGGAGTAAATATATATATATATATATATATATATATATATATATATATATATATATATATATATATATATATATATATATATATACAAGGTTGAAATATTGGGGTAGCAGCAATCTCAAAGAAAACTCTTTATAATAGTTCCAAGCTTTCGAAAATGTTTATTTTCATCATCAGGGAAAATTATTTGAGGATGTTGAGCCTAGTTGTTAAACACTGACATATAAAACGAAATTTTGTCCTGGTACAAATCGTAAATAAAAATTAAAATTAAAAACTATATATAAAAAATTGTTCTAAAAATCGAGTATAAATTGAAAAATGGTAAAATATTTTAAAAATGATGTATGTCAAATGGCATTTTTGAGAATTTGCCATTTGACATACATCATTTTTTAAAATATTTTACCATTTTTCAATTTATACTCGATTTTTAGAACAATTTTTTATATATAGTTTTTAATTTTAATTTTTATTTACGATTTGTACCAGGACAAAATTTCGTTTTATATGTCAGTGTTTAACAACTAGGCTCAACATCCTCAAATAATTTTCCCTGATGATGAAAATAAACATTTTTGAAAGCTTGGAACTATTATAAAGAGTTTTCTTTGAGATTGCTGCTACCCCAATATTTCAACCTTGTTTCCTAACTGTTCAGCAAATATTATATACCTGTTATATATATATATATATATATATATATATATATATATATATATATATATATATATATACAGAGAGAGTCTGTAAAGTGGAATAAATTCAATATCTCAAATACTAATTGTTTTTTTGGAAAATGCTCAGACCCGTCGATTAGTATTTCAAATTGTCCTTTTTGACATTCAATAAAAATGTATACAGGGTGTCCCAATTTAGAGATATGACGTCATCGTCGATTTTCTTAAATGGCAACACTGTCATTTTGATAGCTAATTTGATAGGGTTTGTAAAGTTATACATAACTGCAAAATATCAAATTTTTATTCTCTACCATTTACAAGATAAGAGAAAATAACAAAGTTATATCTGTAATTTGGAATATATTCAATAATTAAAATACTAACTGTTTTTTTGAAAAATGCTCAGACCCGTCGATTAGTATATCAAATTGTCATTTTTGACATATAATAATAATGTATACAGGGTGTCCCAATTTAGAGATATGACGTCATCGTTGAGTTTCTTAAATGGCAACACTATCATTTTGATAGCTATTTTGATAGCGTGTGTAAAGTTATACACATCTGAAAAATTTCAAATTTTTATTCCCTACCATTTACAAGATAATAAAAAATAACAAAGTTATGAAGAACAAAAAGTAATCAAATAATAATTGAATTTATTTATTTCAATTAAGAAAATGCTCATAACGTTGCCCATTGACAATTTGACAATAATTGAGGGCAACATTATGAGTTTTGTGCTTAATTTATTGAAATAATTAAATTCAATTATTAGTTGATTACTTCTTTTTCATAACTTTGTTATTTTTTATTATCATCTAAATGGTAGAGAATACAAATTTGAAATTTTGCAGTTGTGTATAACTTTACACACCCTATCAAAATAGCTATCAAAATGACAGTGTTGCCATTTAAGAAAATCAACGATGACGTCATATCTCTAAATTGGGACACCCTGTATACATTATTATTATATGTCAAAAAGGACAATTTGATATACTAATCGACGGGTCTGAGAATTTTTCAAAAAAACAGTTAGTATTTTAATTATTGAATATATTCCAAATTACAGATATAACTTTGTTATTTTCTATTATCTTGTAAATGGTAGAGAATAAAAATTTGATATTTTGCAGTTATGTATAACTTTACAAACCCTATCAAATTAGCTATAAAAATGACAGTATTGCCCTTTAAGAAAATCGACGATGACGTCATATCTCTAAATTGGGACACCCTGTATACATTATTATTGAATGTCAAAAAGGACAATTTGAAATACTAATCGACGGGTCTGAGCATTTTCCAAAAAAACAATTAGTATTTGAGATATTGAATTTATTCCACTTTACAGACTCTCTCTGTATATAGGAAAGAACGGCGATTGCATTTTATTACACTTCGACCACCACCGGTATTCTACACGACGTGTTTCGCAGGTTATGTCAACCGCTCGTCAGGAACACCTAGGTGAGACTTCAGTACACTAGGTACGACATCTATATGAAATAATCGAAAAGATTTCTCTGGTGTACAGAAGAAATCTTTTCCGTAGCGGCCGTGACCATGTGAATTCAAAGTCTTGATAAAAGACTATGAAACGACAAAAGATACCTCTTTGTATCACATATTTGTCTACAAAGCCACGTTATTCGCCACGCATTCCTCAATAACGGAGAAACCGTGATAATAGGAAAGAACGGCGATTGCATTTTATTACACTTCGACCACCACCGGTATTCTACACGACGTGTTTCGCAGGTTATGTCAACCGCTCTTCAGGAACACCTAGGTGTTTGAATTCACATGGTCACGGCCGCTACGGAAAAGATTTCTTCTGTACACCAGAGAAATCTTTTCGATTATTTCATATAGATGTCGTACCTAGTGTACTGAAGTCTGGTATTTTATTATTACCAGGAAGGCCCCATGCATTTTATTCCTCTTCGACCACTCACCTAGGTGTTCCTGACGAGCGGTTGACATAACCTGCGAAACACGTCGTGTAGAATACCGGTGGTGGTCGAAGTGTAATAAAATGCAATCGCCGTTCTTTCCTATTATCACGGTTTCTCCGTTATTGAGGAATGCGTAGCGAATAACATGGCTTTGTAGACAAATCTGTGATACAAAGAGGTATCTTTTGTCGTTTCATAGTCTTTTATCAAGACTTTGAATTCACATGGTCACGGCCGCTAAGGAAAAGATTTCTTCTGTACACCAGAGAAATCTTTTCGATTATTTCATATATATACCGGGTGGTGAATCGGAAAACGGGCCATAGGAAACTCAATGTAAAATTCTAAACTGTTGAATTCCTGCTTCCCTAATTATGTTACATCAAAAGTCATGAGAAGTTATTTGTAGAGGATTGAAATCTGTATTAAAAACAGAAGTTACAATTGTTCTACGATTTAAACACATTCAAAAATTTTTAAAAATATAATGTATTTACCGCAGTAGGTATGTGTGGGTATGTTAGGCCACACGTTACTATTTAACTGACAGTGAGCACATTATTGACTGAAGAAAATATCTTTATTATTAATATTTTCTCCTTAACTAAGGGTATCTTATCAACTTTATTGTGTTTTAAACAAAAAATGATAAAATAATTAAAAAAATTGACAGTTCTAATTGTTAATATAATAAATTCATTGTCAACAAATGCAATCTTATACACATTATTGTATTGTGTGTGGCCTAGCTTTGGCGTATTACTCTGAAAATTGTATTATATTTTTACAAAATTTTGAATAATTATTGTTCATAGAACAATATTAACAGTTGTTTTCAATAGAGAATTCAATTCTCTACAAATAGTTTCTGATGACTTTTGATGTAAAATAATTAGGGAAGCAGGAATTTAACAGCTTAGAATTTTACATTGAGTTTCCTATGGCCCGCTTTCCAATTCACCACCCGGTATATATATATATATATATATATATATATATATATATATATATATATATATATATATATTTTTATCCGGCCCACGTTTTCAGTCCCGCTATATTATTCAGGCTACCTAAGACCCACTTAATCCAAATGATTTAGGTGTGTATATAAACAGGAAATAAGCAGTTCGAAAATATAACTTCTTAAGCATGCTTAGAGGGGAAAACATTTCTTTTTACATAAGAAGTTGCATACCGAATAACAGTTTTTAACCCAATTCATTTTACCACCTTCTCGAGCCCATATATACTACTTGATAATATCCGACCATCGTAACCAGACCCAGCGGTGTTGCCAGAAAATCGGGACTCGTGGCGTTGGTCGAACATGTTATACCATATACCAATCCCTACGTGGTCACAATTATTGGATTTTTAGAAGTTAATAAATTTGTTTCCATAAAGTATCATGACCTTGGGATTTATTATTTACTATACGCTCTGAGCTTCGCTGGTGTCGCTCCTAGCGGTTACTAATTCAACTTTTACCGGTAATTTTTAAATTTATTATTTAATTGTTATCGCTTAATATTTACAACGCAAACAAGTAATTAAATTGTAATCGATTTTTTTAAGATTTTTCTAACCATTTTGACGTTCTATTGATAAAATATCAATTTCTTACTTCGGATACTTTGACAATAATCGTGTAGATGGCGCTAAGATTATAATAGATTATTTATAATTAGATATTACGGAACATTAAAAAAACTTAAATTCGGTATTTAAAACGTAAATATATTTAAGGTAAAAATATATACCACAGCTTTGACCAACTAATATTGTTTATAATTAATGTTTTTAATTTTAATTGTAAATTAATCACTTTGACATTTATGTCAAATTTCCGGTAAACGTTTACAAACTTGTCACTACTGGCGTTCGCGAATTTGTAAATATCCCCTCTACGTACAAGCTCACAGCGTATACTTAAATTATACAAAGTAGTCCAGTCGGGTTAGACGAATAAAAGGCCCATAACCTTACATGCCGAGCTGCCCCAAATTTTATTTTTCTAAACTTTAGGAATAGTCAATAGTAGTGTAAATTTAAAATCTCGACTGAATTCCGCCGTTGAGTAGCCGCCAACTTGATTTTAAACGAGGACCGTTTTTGCTCAATATCTCCGCCATTTTCAACTTCTCGACAAAAAGTGTAAGAACTGAAATGGTTGAAAATTCGATTTTATATATTTTCTTTTATTATAATTCTTTTCGTGCGGTCGATATTTTCCGAGTTATGGGGGAAAATAATGAGAGTTAGAACATAATTATTGAATTTCATATTTCGTTTATTATTAGATTTACGACAAAAATGTACCGATAAAAAATAAAGAGAAATAAATTTTATACAATTTAGATTTCTTTCACCTTTTTGCTAAAATCAATATTTAAGGTAGTACGTAGTCGATAAAAGCGCGAGCGTAAGACCTGATTCATTTTATAGCAATGGTTTCTGTTCAGCATCTACGCCATTTTTAACTTTTCTATAACAACGGCCGGAACTAAAATTGTTCCACATATGATTTCCTACAATTTTTATTAACAATTTTTTTGGTGTGGTTGAAGCGTTGTTGCTTAATATCTCCGCCATTTTCAACTTTTTGAAAAAATGGTAGGAATAGAATTGTTAGAAATGCAATCTCCTACAATTTCTTTTGCAAATTTTTTATGCGATCACTATTTTTCGTGTTTAGGGGTAAAATAGTGAAAGCGGAGGGGAAGCATAATTATTGAATAATTGTCTCGTGCATTATTAATTTAAGGACATGATTGTACGTAAACAAAAATAAAGAGAATTATATTTTATACAGTTTTTGAAACTTCCATTAAGTTTTTTGTCAACTAAATATATTTTTGTTCTAACATTTTTTTTTAATTTTGGACCCTGTTTGGAAAATTTCCCCACCCCTTCCCCTTCGTAGGTTCTCTGGTCTCTCTAGCCAGAGAACGAGCCTTCGTAGGTTCTCTGGTTCTCTCGAAAAATTGTAGTAACTCGCTATTGTAACAAATTCAGTCCTTACAATTTTTGTCGAAAAGTTGAAAATGGCGGAGATATGGAACAAAAACATTTGCTATAAAACCAATCAGGTCTTACGCTCGCGCCTTTACCGCATACGTACTACGTTAAATATTGATTTTATGAAAAAATGGATCAAATCAAAATTGTATAAAATTTAATTCACTTTTATTTTTGTATAGGTACATTTTTGTCGTAAAACTAATAATAAACGAAATAATTCAATAATTATGCTCCAACTCACTATTTTCCCCCATAACTCGGAAAATATCGACCGCACGAAAAAAATTAAAATAAAATAAATTATCGAAAATCGAATTTTAGTACTTACACGTTTTGTCGAAAAGTTGAAAATGTCTGAGATATTGAGCAAAAACGGTTCTCGTTTAAAATCAAGATGGCGGCTAACGCTACAGCGGAATTCAGTCGAGATTTTAAATTTACACTACTATTAATCCTCCTTAAAGATTAGAAAAATTTAATTTGGGACAGCTTGGCATGCAAGGTCGACTGCTGTCCCGACTGGGCTAAAGGTAGGTATAGTCTTTTTATTACAAAAGCAAGGTTACGTAGGTCAAAATTTCTGACGTCAGAGCACTGACAAATCATTAGAATGTGACTTTTCGTCATGGCCACGTTAATGCCATTACCTGTCAGATATTTTCTTTGTTTTTGTTTACTGTACAAATAATATCTCTAATTCTTTTTTCCTATCAATGATGTCAATCGGTTTTCATTTCTTGCCGAAATATATTAATAATACGCCGAAATATTTGTAATGTTAATTAAATCAACTTTAAAATTGGCATTTCTTTAGTTGACCGAACTGGCCGATCTTGCAAAAGTGTCAAAATGGTATTATAATAGGGCTTTTCATTCACAGTCATTTGTTTCGAGCTTCTGTCATATGTTGTATAATCCGGGTATATTAATATTATACACAGATTATACAACATATTATGACGGAAGCTCGAAACAAATGACAATCGATGAAAAGCCCCATAGGAAAAACGTAATCGCGAGTACATTGAGAATTTTAGAATTATATTAATTAAATAACCAAAAACATATTTTATTATTAATAAAATAAATTTTATGAAACATTGCTTTAAGTCAAATACTCCAGAAAATAATTTTTTTTTAAATATATCAGACAATCGTACGCTGTAACGCTATAACGCTGTAATCGTACTGATGTAACAGTTCTGTGTTGCTACATTTTTACTTCATTTCGTACACAATTTGATTCAAAATATAGCTTTACACTGTGGGTACTGTTTTTATAAATACCTACATATTAAAATATACCTTAATTTAAAAACTATTGCAATTATTGTTGTGTACCTATACTATTGTGTTTGTGTTGGTATTGAGAAACATTGTGCAAAATCAAAAATGCTTCTTTAATAGATTATTTTTAAACAAGAACGAAATAATGGGATTCTCTTTTACCATTAACTGCAGAGATGTAAGTTAAAGAATTTAGATTTCTCAGATTAGCTTTATTAGAAAAAAGTTTATTATTAGATTTAAAGATCTGAAAGTTTTCTTATGAATTTTCAGAATGGGACGTTTCATCGCCGCCGTTTCGATGCTGCCGTTTCGATGCCGCCGGTTCATCGCCAGTCCATTTCATCGCCGTCATATCTCGCATTTCCTAGAATTCCTAATTAATACTAAAAATAAATAATAATTGTAACTGCCGAAAATTCGAAAATATATCAGATAGCGATTAATTGACTGGCGATGAATCGGCCGGCATCGGCATCGAACTGGCGGCATCGAAACGGCGGCGATAAAACGTCCTAGACCCTGAATTTTAGCGTTTGCAGTACTTAGTTTTAAAAATATTAAATAATCTATTTTAATGATTATACCTACACTGTGGTAATATTGTTGGTAAATAATATATTTCGGCAAGTAATGAAAAACAAATTGACATCATTAATTTGAATAAATAACCATAGATATTATTTTTATAGTAAACAAAAAAATCTGACAAGTAATGACATAAACGTGGCCATGATGAAAAGTTACATTCTAATGTTTGACAGTGCTGTTACGTCAGAAAATTTGACCTACGTAATCTTGCTTTTGTAGTAAAAAGACTATATTATATAAAATTTCTCTGATTTAAACTAACGAACTATCAAAAATAACAGTATATTATTAAAAAAATGAACAAGTTTCGTTCGTCGAAAGTAAATGCAATTCTTTATGCATTTATGATATCCACAAATGTCGCCTGCTTAATCGCAAAATAGATTATGTTACTCTTTATGTAAGCTCTCTTTTACAAATAAATTTAAACTCATATAAGTTTGAAGTCTAATTTTTACTTATAATTTTTTAGTCAACAACAATTTTAGTTTTTTTTATTAAACGACAATATTGCATGTTTGTGAGTGTGTTTTGAGTATCACAAAGAAAAATATGTAAAAATTACTTTTACAATATTTCATGTTTCTTTCAATTTTCTGAAATAAAATATCGCATTTTGGATAAACAAAACTTTGTTTTCTTTTTGGGGAATAATTCAACACAAATCTATCATTGTTACCAGCGCGAAATAATAAAAAAAACGGTAGTTAGTAGGCAGTTTTAGCATATCGGCTCTGTATCAGAACTGTAGGTATATACCCAATCAACCAATATATATTTAAAAGCCTCATAATCCTTAAAACTTGTTATAATCTTGGATCAAATAAGTTTTAGGTCGTTTTAGTGTATCGGGACTGTATGAGCCCTGTGAATATATATTCTTGGTTTATTTATACACCATACGGTGTTGCCAGGTGTAGGGCTTCTAGGCGTATGTTAAATATGCGAAATATATACAGCTAGTTGAGCGCGACCGAAGCGCCCTCGAATCTGCCGAACGGTGAACTAAATCTGTATATAATATGATGTATTACCGATTTTTCAGGCCTAGCTAAAAATTCACCCCCTGCACCCCCTACACCCCTAGAATCCAGTACTATAAGTAAACGTTGTCAGACCCGAAGCCGGGTCTGACAACGTCACTTTTGGACTGAATAGGCGGTAAAGTATGACGTTTTGGGACTGTATAAGCGGTCAAACAAATATATATATATATATATATATATATATATATATATATATATATATGAAAAAACAAAAGATGTAGATCTTTGAAACACACTCAGTGATCAAAAGATCAAAACCGAAGTAGTGGATGTGTGAATTGTTCGTAAGGGGATTTTTCCGCATTCTCTATTTCATTTGTTTATATATATATATATGTATATATATATATATATTTATCCGGCCCACGTTTTCAGTCCCGCTATATTATTCAGGCTACCTAAGACCCATTTAATCCAAATGATTTAGGTGTGTATATAAACAGGAAATAAGCAGTTCGAAAATATAACTTCTTAAGCATGCCTAGAGGGGAAAACATTTCTTTTTACATAAAAAGTTTCATACCTAATAACAGTTTTTAAACCCAATTCATTTTACCACCTTCTCGAGCCCATATATACTACTTGATAATATCCCACCATCGTAACCAGACCCAGCGGTGTTGCCAGACAATCGGGACTCGTGGCGTTGGTCGAAAATGTTATACCATATACCAATCCCTAAGTGGTCACAATTATTGGATTTTTAGAAGTTAATAAATTTGTCTCCATAAAGTATCATGACCTTGGGATTCATTATTTCTTCTTTTTCTTCACGTGCCATATCAGAATTATCCGACGTTGGCGATCACCATTGCGAAGGCTTCTCGATCTTCTGAAATATGGAATAGTTGTCCTGCATTTGATATCCGAGTCCATTCACGAATGTTTTTTAACCAAGAAACTTGTTTTCTTCCTACACCTCTACGGCCCCTTTATTTTGCCTTTAGGGATTAGTTGTAATATTTTATATCGACTTCCCCCTACGATATGTCCCAGATAAGACATTTTTCGATGTTTAACAGTCTTTAGCAGTTCTCTATCTTTGTTGACCTTCCTTAGTACTTCTTCATTAGTTTTTCTTGCTGTCCAGGGTATCTTCAGCATCCGTCTATGAATCCACATTTCCAATGCTTCAATTCTGTTCATAATCGATACTTTTAGCGTCCACACTTCTGCACTATACAAAAGTACGGACCAAACATAGCACTTGACCATTCTTTGTCTTAGTTCTAAACTGAGATGATTATTGCAAAGAAATGACTTCATTTTCGTAAAAGTAGTTTTAGCCATTGCTATTCTACGTTTTATTTCTATGTCTCGATCTAGTTGGTCCGTTATCACAGTTCCCAGATATGTCTTTTGTGAACTTTCTCAACTTGGACTCCGTTTAATTGAAGCTTTGCATCGGGATGTGGGTCACGACTAAACACTAAAAATTTGGTTTTGTTTGAGTTTATTTTAATGCCCATTTCCTCTCCTACCTCGTGAATACACTGACAATATTATCTGACAGAATTACTGTATCGTCTGCATATCTTATCACATTAAGTAGTTCTCCGTTGATTTTTATTCCATATGGCTGTCTCTCAAGTGCCTTTTTAAATATTATTTATATTTCATTATTTACTATACTTAAAGTATACAAAGTAGTCCAGTCGGGTTAGACGAATAAAAGGCCTATAATCTTGCATGCCGAGCTGCCCCAAATTTCATTTCTCTAATCTTTAGGAAGGGTCAATAGTAGTGTAAATTTAAAATCTCGACTGAATTCCGCCGTTAACTAGCCGCCATCTTGATTTTAAACGAGGACCGTTTTTGCTCAATATCTCCGCCATTTTAAACTTCTCGACAAAAAGTGTAAGAACTGAAATGGTTGAAAATTCGATTTTGTATAAATTCTTTTATTATAATTTTTTTCGTGAAGTCGATATTTTCCGAGTTATGGGGGAAAATAATGAGAGTTGGAACATAATTATTGAATTACATATTTCGTTTATTATTAGATTTACGACAAAAATGTACCGATAAAAAATAAAGAGAATTAAATTTTATACAATTTTGATTTCTTTCACCTTTTTGCTAAAATCAATATTTAAGGTAGTACGTAGTCGGTAAAGGCGCGAGCGTGAGACCTGATTCATTTTATAGCAATGGTTTTTGTTCAGCATCTACGCCATTTTTAACTTTTCGATAACAACGGCCTGAACTAAAATTGTTCCACATATGATTTCCTACAATTTCTTATTAACAATTTTTTTGGTGCGGTTGATATTTTTGGAGTTAAGAGGGAAAATAGTAAAAAGGGGTGGGAGGCACAATTATCCCAAGTTTTATAATTTTATCATTTAGGGAAGGTCAATAGTAGTGTAAATTTAAAATTGTTACTGAATTTCGCCGTTGCGTTAGCCGTCATATTGATTTTAAAGAAGAAGCGTTGTTGCTTAATATCTCCGCCATTTTCAACTTTTTGGAAAAATGGAAGGAATAGAATTGTTGGAAATGCAATCTCCTACAATTTCTTTTGCACATTTTTTATGCGATCACTATTTTTCGAGTTAAGGGGTAAAATAGTGAAAGAGGAGGGGAAGCATAGTTATTGAATAATTGTCTCGTGTATCATTAATTTAAGGACATGATTGTACGTAAACAAAATAAAGAGAATTATATTTTATACAGTTTTTGAAACTTCCATTAAGTTTTTTGTCAACTGAATATAATTTTGTTCTAACATTTTTTTTAATTTTGGACCCTGTTTGGGAAATTTCTCCAGCCCTCCCCCTTCGTAGGTTCTCTGGTCTCTCTAGCCAGAGAACGAGCCTTCGTAGTTTCACTGCTTCTCTCGAGAAATTGTAGTATCTCGCTATTGTAACAAACTCAGTCCTTACAATTTTTGTCGAAAAGTTGAAAATGGCGGAGATATGGAACAAAAACATTTGCTATAAAACCAATGAGGTCTTACGCTGGCGCCTTTACCGCATACGTACTACGTTAAATATTGATTTTATGAAAAAATGGATCAAATGTAAATTGTATAAACTTTAATTCACTTTTATTTTTTTATAGGTACATTTATGTCGTAAAACTAATAATAAACGAAATAATTCAATAATTATGCTTTAACTCACTGTTTTCCCCCATAACTCGGAAAATATCGACCGCACGAAAAAAATTAAATAAAATAAATTATCGAAAATTGAATTTTCAATAATTTTAGTACTTACACGTTTTGTCGAAAAGTTGAGAATGGCGGAGATATTGAGCAAAAACCGTTCTCGTTTAAAATCAAGATGGCGGCTAACGCTACAGCGGAATTCAGTCGATATTTTAAATTTACATTACTATTAACCCTCCTTAAAGATTAAAAAAATTTAATTTGTGACAGCTTGGCATGCAAGGTCGACTGCTATCCCGACTGGGCTATGGGTAGGTATAGTCTTTTTTCTACAAAAGCAAGGTTACTTAGGTCAAAATTTCTGACGTCAGAGCACTTCGTCACTTGACTTTTCAAGTGACTTTTCGTCATGGCCACGTTAATGCCATTACCTGTCAGATATTTTCTTTGTTTTTGTTTACTGTACAAATAATACCTATATCTAATTATTTTTTCCTATTAATGATGTCAATCGGTTTTCATTTCTTGCCGAAATATATTAATAATACGCCGAAATATTTGTAATGTTAATTAAATCAACTTTAAAATTGACATTTCTTTAGCTGACCGAACTGACCGATCTTGCAAAAGTGTCAAAATGGTATTATAATAGGGCTTTTCATTCACAGTCATTTGTTTCGAGCTTCTGTCATATGTTGTATAATCCGGGTATATTAATATTATACACAGATTATACGTATGACGGAAGCTCGAAACAAATGACAATCGATGAAAAGCCCTATAAGAAAACCGTAATCGCGAGTACATTGAGAATTTTAGAATTATATTAATTAAATAACCAACAACATATTTTATTATTAATAATATAAATTTTATGAAACATTCCTTTAAGTTAAATACTCCAGAAAATAATAATTTTATTTAAATATATCAGACAATCGTACGCTGTAACGCTGTAATCCTACTGATGTAACAGTTCTGTGTTGCTACATTTTTCTTCATTTCGTAAAAAATTTGATTCAAAATATAGCTTTACACTGTAGGTACTATTTTTATAAATACCTACACATATTAAAATATACCTTAATTTAAAAACTATTGCAATTATTGTTGTGTACCTATACTATTGTGTTTCTGTTCGTATTGAGAAACATTGTGGAAAATCAAAAATGCTTCTTTAATAGATTATTTATTTTTAAACAAGAACGAAAAAAATGGGATTCCCTTTTACCATTACCTGCAGAGAATAGATGTAAGTTAAAGAATTTAGATTTCTCAGATTATCTTTATTAGAAATAAGTTTATTATTAGATTTAAAGATCTGAAAGTTTTCTTATGAATTTTAGCGTTTGCAGTACTTAGTTTTAAAAATATTAAATAATCTATTTTAATGATTATGCCTACACTGTGGTAATATTGCTGGTAAATAATATATTTCGGCAAGTAATGAAAAACAAATTGACATCATTAATTTGAATAAATAACCATAGATATTATTTTTATAGTAAACAAAAAATCTGACAATAATGACATAAACGTGGCCATGATGAAAAATTACATTATAATGTTTGACAGTGCTGTTACGTCAGAAATTTTGACCTACGTAATCTTGCTTTTGTAGTAAAAAGACTATACATATATAAAATTTCGCTGATTTAAACTAACGAACTATCAAAAATAATTTCGTTCGTCGAAAATAAATGCAATTCTTTATGCATTTATGATATCCGCAAATGTCGCCTGCTTAATCGCAAAATAGATTATGTTACCCTTTATGTAAGCTCTCTTTTACAAATAAATTTAAACTCATATAAGTTTGAAATCTAATTTTTACTTTTAATTTTTTAGTTAACAACAATTTTAGTTTTTTTTATTAAACGACAATATTGCATGTTTGTGAATGTGTTTTGAGCATCTCAAAGAAAAATCTGTAAAAATTACTGTTACAATATTTCATGTTTTTTTCAATTTTCTAAAATAAAATATCGCATTTTGGATAAACAAAACTTTGTTTTCTTTTTGGGGAATAATTCAACACAAATCTATCATTGTTACCAGCGCGAAATAATAAAAAAAAACGGTAGTTAGTAAGCAGTTTTAGCATATCGGGTCTGTATCAGAACTGTAGATATATACCCAATCAACGTATATTTAAAAGCCTCATAATCCTTAAAACTTGTTATAATTTTGGATCAAATAAGTTTTAGGTCGTTTTAGTGTATCGGGATTGTATGAGCCCTGTGAATATATATTCTTGGTTTATTTATACACCATACGGTGTTGCCAGGTGTAGGGCTTCTAGGCGTATGTTAACTATGCGAAATATATACAGCTAGTTGAGCGCGACCGAAGCGCCCTCGAATCTACTGAACGGTGAACTAAATCTGTATATAATATGATGTATTACCGATTTTTCAAGCCCAGCTAAAAATTCACCCCCTGCACCCCCTACACCCCTAGAATCCAGTACTATAAGTAAACGTTGTCAGACCCGAAGCCGGGTCTGACAACGTCACTTTTGGACTGAATAGGCGGTGAAGTATGACGTTTTGGGACTGTATAAGCGGTCAAACAAATATATATATATATATATATATATATATATATATATATATATATATATATATATATATATATATATATATATATATATATATATATATAGCATAAAGGAGTACGACCGTCAATTCCAATATATAAAAGGAGCACTCATAAGTGTAGGGTATATCGGTCAAGTTGGTGGAGCACTCGTAAGTGTAGGGTATATCGGTCAAGTGGGTGGAGAAAAAAGACAAAGAATTCGGCTACTTCATCTATTTATTGAAGACGTTTCGTTCACTGCTCAGTGAACATGATCAGTTCATCTAAAAATGAGTGTTATAAGAAACAACATCCAGAGGAGAAGTAAAAAAAACAATAGTGTTACCTCAAAAAGACATGTAGCAAAAGATAGGATGTAAGAGTAAAAATATCTCATTAAATGAACCATCTAACTAATGTACAAGTGTATAAAACATTTAGGTGTATAGTTAACAATTAAAAAACTTAAATGCAGCTAAAAGCAGACCATGTGGTAACAGTCACATCTAGAAAAAAAAAAAACAAGTGATAAAGAACCTAGCTTGTTTTTTATGTATATGTCAGAAAAACCAAGAGTAAACTAGATTCACACTTCACAAATTAAAAATATTTAAGCATGTTTCATTTTAACTTTAGGTAACATCATTAAAGAATTAAACTGATAGTATGCAAAGTTGAAGAGTAAAGTTAAATAGTTACCACCAGGTCGATCTAAGCCCAACGAACTCAATAGGCAAAATGGATAAACTTTGACAAACGGAAACCACGATTCAATGCAATCCCTAGCCCTGAAGTCAGTAACATTGAAAATTTAAAATAAGTGACCGACAGCTGTACTGACAGCGCGGTAAAATTCAATTTGGTGTAATAATAACAGTTGTAATAGTGTTTAAAGAGTGAAAAATATATTAAATATGAAGTAAACAAGGAATGTACTCATTAACTTCAAGGATAAGAATCACAGTTTTAAACAGCTGAGGGCAGAGCAAACTTTATATAATAAAGTGCCTGCTTTAGTATTGGTTATCCAGTTAACTAATAATTAGATAAAGTAATTTAATTTGAAAATTCCATATATCGGAACTCATGTAGCAAGAGAAAAAATTTATGCAATAATATAAAAATTTTATAAATCAATTTCATTAAATGTGATCTATAATTTATACCAAAGATGCAAAGTTTTAATCTTTATAAGCAATAATTAAATTTTATTTAAATCTATATATATATATATATATATATATATATATATATATATATATATATATATATATATATTTACTCCCAGCGTATGAAGTGAGCCACATATCAAAAGAAACTGCGGTTGAAGTGAGGTCCTGTACAAAGTGAGGTCCAGTATACGGACCTCACTTAGTCAATCAATGTAAGACTTTTTCGTAGACATGTACTGATAGCCAACACTGTTTTTTTACAAAAAAAGTGGGACCTCACTTTGTATGGTCCACATCAATTTTTAGTTCAGAGATTTTCCGCATAGAGGCGCTGACTTTGGCGTATATTTTCTAACCATGTATATTCTATGCCCTGTTGAATAACTTACGATACACATAGTGAGGACCATACAACTGGCAACATCTGTTCAACCCATCTTTAAAACAGTGGATCGTCAATCGTCGCATAAATTCAAACAGTACAAAAATGTTTAATACTTTAATCCTTTTTGAGAGCCTAGGCGCAAAATTTCGGTCGAGTTCTTTTTAAACGCATTTATTTTTTTCGAATCCTGAGATAACTAATAGGTATTTTAAAAAAATTTAAACGCAAAATAGAAAACTACATTATTCCCGAGGGCAGAAAGTCCCTTATAATGAACAAAAAGTTTCTTTTGAATGATATATTTAAAATTAAAAATCAGACTATTTTTTTTCACCCCTGTGACTTATTAAAATAAATATTTATAGAAGTTCTCAAGGACTTTCGACCATGGATAATACAGTAATATTTCTTTCTGCGTTTAAATTTTTTAAAAATACTTAAGCTTTTCTCAGTATTCGAAAAAAATGAACGCATTTAAAAATAATTCGAGCGAAATTTTTGCGCATATGCTCTCAGAAAGGCTTAAAATACTATAAATTTTTGTAATCAGTATTTCAATAGTTATTTATGATATAAGTGTTAAAAGTACACGTTTAAGGCACGCATGTGAAAGTTTGCAGAATGAGCGACATCGAGTTCTGCAATTCACATGAGTGCCTTAAAAATGCACTTTTTAACAGACATATCATGCAATATTTTTTCTACAAACGTAATTACAGGACAATATCTACAAAAACTTTCCATTTTTATATTTCCTGACATTCCATTTTTATATTTTTTTGACATTACATCAAAATTGCCTATACGATCAATACGAATTGCAGTGCCATAAAAATTTTAAAGCACTAGTGCCTTAAAGCAGCGCCGGATAAAGGGGCGGGCGAGCCGGGCGACCGCCCGGGGCGCCAGAATTTGGGGGCGCCAAATTTTGAGAGACGCTGATATATAAATATAATATTTACCCCCCTCCGTGGCTCAGTGGTAAGAGCGCCTGCCTGTGGATCTAAAAAATCCGAAAGGTTGTGGGTTCGAATCTCACCAGGGTCGGAAATTTTTCATTTATTATAAATTAATAAATGAATATAGTTTCTGTCCTCGTGGGATCGGTTCTCACCGGAGGGAACGCAGACGTTCGGATACAATTAGCGTCTCTTTGCAAAGACAATGACGTCGACATTGCAAAGTAACAAGGCGCTTACTCAACACACACTACTTACACATGACACTAGGTACCTAACTGTTCAAAATTACCGTACCTACCATGCCAATGGCCATTAGTTGTCGAGGCATTAGCTAAACAAAAAAAAAATATAATATTTTTTACATTCATTATTTTTTTGGACTTTATAGATTATCTTTGGGCTAAGATTACTCCTAAGACAATTAATATTAAATAATTGTAACAATAAGAAAACTATTTCTAGCTCACAAAAATTCTCTAATAAAAATAATGCAACCTAAAAATTGTTATGGCTTTTAAAGGTCATTTGTCAGATACCATCACTTTTATGGTATTACAATGTTATACATACATACTTAAAATACACGAAGATCAGATTTACGAAGTATCAACAAATTTATGAATAGTCAGTGATATTATTATACTGCTGCTTGTCATTATAGCCTCAATGGTTAAATAGTTTTGTCTTCCTGTTCTGTAAACTTTGCTTTATCAACATTGTCGTGTGTCCGTGGGTGTGTAATTTGAAATAAAAAAAACAAACCAGGTATATCTATATGAATTAGAATTGACAAGTTCTTTTTCATAATATGAATATATAGAAATTTATTTCGAATACTTTGTACGCGTTAAGATGTTTCACTTTTTGCATAAAAACGGCACGAACGACGTATGAAAAAAAGGAATAATAGATTTTTGTATATATCATAAATTGAACGAGTAATTCCAAAATGATTTGTTATTTGAAATATCTCAGTGGCGTACTATGTTTTTCTTTAAAAAAATTCACACCATTTCAACAGTAGATATAAAATTATTAATTTTATGTCAAAAAATGCGCAATAATTACCTCTTAAAACACATCCAATTTCATTTGCATATCTGAACCGGTTTTAGAACAATAAAGAAATCGTCAGTTTGTAAGAAAAATGTCAACACCCCATATCTCGGAAACGAAGTATTTGCTGACATATGCTTATAGAGCAAACTGTCATTATTTTTTCATATAGAATTACCCTTTAAAGTTTGTCGCATTTATTTAGAAACATCCTGTTTTTTCTTGACCACCCTGGATTTCCATAGTTTTTCCTGTATTATTTCACTTGACCGTTATTTTCAGTTCTTTCTGTTTTTCCAGTCCTGCAGGATTCTTTTCTAATATTGCTTCGTCCATTTTATCTCTAAAAGATTTTCGGGGTCTGTCTCTCTTCCTTCTTATATACTCGATAGGTTATAATGTTAATATAATGTTATATGTTACATACATTTATATTGCAATTCAGTTTGCTCAATTTTCCTCCCGAAAAATTCCCCAACCAATTCAACCTATAAAAATTTTCCCATGTGCTTTCAAATTACCCTAAAAATGGGCGAAAGTACCCCAATCTGGCATCTCTGATTCGTCGCTCGTTGTAGACGGCGTCGGTGTATATTGCGTTGTCAATTGGGATATTCCCAAAACTCCCAAAAGTGATGATCCTACCGATCTACCGACATGTCCCTAGGATCTATCGAGTTTAAAAAAATATCCAAATGACATATTTTACTTAAGAGGAAACAGTAGCGATCAACAGGTAGCGAAAACGCGTTCCAAGATTGCGGCTGTAATTTTGAATATTTTTTCGAGATATGTGGCACACGTATTCGTAATATAATAAAGAATGGCGGTACAGAGCCCAATTTAAAAAATATATTAATATGTGGAAATTACTCTGTAATTAAATACAATAGATATTAAAAAACGAGCCTGTACCGCCACTAAGAAGAACAAAAAAATACACTTTCTTCAAATAAACTTTTTTATCCGATGCCTAGATTTTGTGTCATTTTGGAACTACTAAAATTTTTTATTTCATTAGTAGTTCCAAAATGACACAAAATCTAGGCATCTGATAAAAAAGTTTATTTGAAGAAAGTGTATTTTTTTGTTCTTCTTAATGGCGGTACAGACTCGTTTTTTTAATATTGTATTTATTTACAGAGTAATTTCCACATATTAATATATTTTTCAAATTGGGCTCTGTACCTCCATTCTTTATTATATTATAAATACGTGTGCCAAATATCTCGAAAAAATATTCAAAATTACAGCCTCAATCTTGGAAAGCGTTTTGGCTACCTGTTGATCGCTACTGTATCACCTTAAAAATAAATTCGATAAACCAATTCATCATTTATTGCCATCAAAAAATTTCAGTAGGTAGTATTTTTTAACACGTTTGTATAATACCTTTCATTTCCTAAGAATTATGTATTATTTAAAAATTACATAATGGAGATTCCTAATCGTATTTCGGTATTCACATTTCATACAAGAGTCTCAAAGTACTCATGTATAAACAATTTTTAGATGATTTTGGGAATATCGATTTCAAGCAGATCACATACCTTTTTATGTAAATATTCATGTGTTTCATAAAAGCTGATGTGACACTTTCGTCCAGTTCTTTATTAGTAAATAAAAGTTGAATTATGGTTGTTTGGGTTAATAATTACTTCGCATATTATTTATAATACATATAGTAGGGGAGCAAAGTATGCTAAATGTGCAGTCACTCGAGCGCTTTGGGGACCTATTGGGTTGTGATTATTAGGTTCTAAAACCAAAAAATTTAAGTAAAATTTTCCATTTTAGTGGGGACTTTCCATATTTTAATTTAATTTTCCATTTCCAACACCCGTTTTCTCCGATTATAGCGCCACCTATCCGTAATTAGAAAAAACGTTTCGAATAAAAGTTGCTTATTTTTACGCAAAGAATCCAAATCTGAAATAAAAAAAGGAGTTCCTATTTAAGATTTTAAAGTAACCCCCCCCCCCACCTCCGTGGGGGTCGTGTTTGGTACCATTCGATAGATTTCAGAAAAAATATTCAGAAATTGTAGTGTATTACCTATAAGCAGTTACCGTTAAGCCGGGTCCAGACTATGTAACAAAACATGTTAAATAACAAAGTTTTGTAACTTGTTACAAAATTTTAAAAAAACAAGTTTTAAAACACAGTGTTGTATAACATTTTTCTGGTTATATAGCATGTTTTATGTTATCCAACAGATGTCGGTAAACATCAAAGAAAGTTATAAAACCGCACCGCGACTGATCTACACCTAAAAACATGTTATTGAAACATTCTCTGGCATAGTACCTACGCGAGCAGCAACCGTTGGAGTCATACCGCCTTGTTATTCTGGAGTGATTGTGCTAGATTTTTCTTTGCTCTGTTCACGTAGGGTCATTTACGCGATGAAATTGTCGAAAGAACTGACTACTCATTTAATTGAGCTATTTCGTAAGTAACGAGTATTATGGGATTGCTATGGGATGAGCTACATTTATTGATTTAAAAAACAAATAAAAAACACGATGAATAGACTGAAATAGAAGTGAAAATAGATACAGAAACTGTAGTTAAAACTAATGCACGTACGCCTATAACTCAAGCCAACAAAAGAAAAGCAGTACGCGGAACCTTAACAGCAAATCGGTGCAAATCAACTCTAAATTTGACATAAATACTATTCTCTACAGAGCAGAGTGTTCAGACATAAAACCTGTAACATTCACTTCATTCGCTACACAGATGCAGACTGCTTCATCAGCTACTCAAACAGGCACTCAATCATACAATATATCTGAGCCTTTCTATTCCGTCCACTACACCTACATCCGCTACTTCTCCAGCTACACCAATTCAAACAGACAGTGACACTCAATCATGAACAGGTGAAGACGATAATACTGAGGAATTAAATTTTACACAAATGTTATACTTCCTCTCTGAAACAATGAGTAAAAAGTTTAAAAAATATACTTTGCTAATAATATAACTGTTAATCTTTCTCTTATTGGAATTGCATCTCGAAATGTCTTTCCTGCCTATTTTATGGCCGATGTCATTTATAAGAAATTCAAAATAAGAACTTTCTATTCTTAAGAAGTTTTTAAAACTGCCATCACATTTAATGTCTCCTGTCGATGGGTCTATGTTATCTCTTTCCAGATCAGCTAAAAGAGCTGTACCACTACCTATATTTTGCTCGAGCTGCTAATGAAGGACACATCCAAAATATTAATTTAACACGCCGGTGTCGCCTCCACAATATTACACAAGCTGCTGTTGCTATGAAGAGATCCTCCATACTTATATGACGCAATTCTATATACTACCTAACCTACCAGCTATCCATCTAAAATGCTGCAAAATTTATGCGCATGTTGTTGTTTTGTTTTTTGTTATATAATCTGGATACTCTTGCTATATTATACCAAGTTACATAACAAAGTTGTACAACAAATTTGTTGTACAACTTTGTTATTAGCATGTTTTGTTACATAGTCTAGACCCGGCTTTAGAAGTTCCCCGTTTCAGGAAAAAATATTGTCTTAAGAGCGATAGCCTAGTGACCTAGTGGGTAGACCTCGGATCTCGGATTCGTAAAGCAAAGGTTTCGATTTCAAATCCGGGGTGTGGATCTCCGATTTTTTTATTTATTGTTACTGCATTCATGTCTGTAGACAATGTTGCAATCTATTATGAGCACAATAAAAAAATATAGTAATAAAATAAATAAATATTTCAAAAAAAAACAAGAAAAAAATACAATCACTGGAAGCGAAACTAAACAATACGGAAGAAATATAACCACTGGATTCGGAACTGGATATGGAACTGGATAATATTAGAAAACTGATATTATAATATGTAAGCAGTACGAGCCTAGTAGGCCCATGGCTTGATGTACTATTCTTTTCCACTCCCTTTTGTCAGTCGCTTTTGTTTCCCAGTTCCTTAAGTTAATTCTTCTCATATCTTCTCTAACTCCATTACTCCATCGTGACCTCGGTCTTCCTCTTCGTCTTTTCTCTGCCAATGCACTAGATAGTACCATTCTGGGAATTCTAGATGGAATCATCCTCTACACATGGTCCAACTATCTAAGTCTTTGCGCCTTAATTACTGCTAGTATGTTAGGATCTTGATAGAGCTCAGTTTCCCACCGGGTGGAACAACAACTCTTGATGTTTTTTTGTTGTGACCCATGTTTCAGAAGCATACGTTACTATCGGCCTTATTACGGTCTTGTAAGTTCTTAGTTTTGCTCTTCGTGATATATGTTTACTTCTTAACAACCCATTAAAAGCAAATATAGCGCGGTTGCCCGACATAATTCTCTTTTGTATTTCTTCTTCACAGTTAGGATCTCTTGTGAAGACAGTTCCTAAGTACTCAAATCTCTAAACTTCTTCGAATTTATACTGTGTTCCCTTCGCTGTTGTCATTGTTATGTATTGCCCCCGAACGCATTGCTTATTTGTTCATTCCATATACTTTGTTTTTGCTTCATTTATATACAATCCTTTGGTTGCTGCCCTCTCCTCGAGTTTCATGACTGTTTCTATAAGTTCTATTTTGCTCCTAGCCAAGATTACCAAATCGTCTGCGAATGCCAAGCACTGATGTTTTTTGTGGTAGATCAGACCTGTTCTATTAATGTTTGCTTCCTGTATAACCTTTTCTAGTAATATGCTAAACATTATAGACGATAATGGATCACCCTGCCGCAGTCATTGTTTGACCTCAAAGCTTTCTATTATAGTATTGTTTATCTTGACTTTATCATACTGATATATCATACTGATATTGTTTAAAAACACTAATAATATTGATATAAAATGTTAATCAATTTTATTTATTGTTATAAGAATCAAAGGTAAATATGATTAGGCGAATGAAGCCTTAGGTTTCGCAGTCAATATCCCAACCACACACACATGTTGCAATCTATTTCAATACGGTTTATAATACAAACTATACACTTAGTATTAAAATAGTCTGATATATTTTTTTAGTTGAGGACACTTGTTCACATTGCATTGTTTCAGGATAAGGTGAAATATCTTCAATAAATGGAAAAAAGCATGTATGTCATATATTATAATACTTTCTATACTCTTAATATGTAGTCTCGTATAAATTTGTAGTGACATGATTTTAAGTATAAGAACAAGAAGCTTGCAACAATTTTCAGAGAAAATAGAAAACTAAAACTATTTTAAAATGATTATTCGAAATAAAACATATATGATCATATTCACTGTATTTGCCATCTAGTGGAATAACCGTAAAATTAAGTCAGTAAAAAAGGTACATTAAGTTTAATTAAATTAAGTAAATCATCTTGTATACTAAAATTAAGGTTGGAAAATTGTCGTTTCAAAATGAAAATCGACAGGGGCAACAGTACCTATACTAAAATACACTCTGTATAGATAATTATGTCAATGTTAATAATACTGGATAGAGAATTGAATATCGTTTCAAATGAGCTAGCACACGCCCCTATTCCCTATTTAAAAATAAGGGGTGGGGGAAATGGAAGGGAGGGGGTTGACAAATGACAGATATGTATGTACCGTAAAAACTGTGTTCCCCTTAGATCAAAAGTCGGGCTTTTATATTTATATGTTAAGTTCAATATAAATTTCACATAACTGAACTATCACTGTATCCTCCATTTTGATTATTATTATTCTCAACTAACGCTATTTTCAAAATTCTTGCTTTCCTATCCATCTTTAACGTAAATTATTAAAAAATATAAAACTATTTCTTTATTAACGCTAGTCTCCGATAAGGCTACCGTGATTTAATGCTGAGGTACTAAAATGTTATAAAATTAACAAACAGTAAGAGTCCACATCCTTCTTATAACTACAAGTGACTGAAACAACGAAACAATAATAATTCTTACTGTGTTATACAGAAAAAGGCAGTAGAAACGATTAATCTCATATTTATCGACAACACTGTATGGTCCTCACTTGATGAGCTATAAGGAAATATACACGTAAAGTTGTCCTCACTTTGTGCGCATACCGAAAAAGTATATACAGTCTCACTTTAATAGCTGCGTGTAATGGCCTCACTTGGGTGGCAGTATACTTGAACAATACGGGGCACATATACGTAATCTTTTTTGTGTATACTCGTCATTTTTTAATTGCTATTTACTTGTCAAGGTCACTATGAAGAGTTGAAACGATTATGTCTACGTTTTCTACCGGTCCTCACTAAGTGCGCGTAATGTCAGGACCTCACTTTGATATCTGTGCATAAATATATATATATATATATATATATATATATATATATATATATATATATATATATGTATATATATAAATCAAACAGATGAAATATTTCAAATATTTCAAATAATTCAAACCATTAACCTTGGATCTTTTGATCACTGAGTGTGTTTCAAGGATCTACATCTCATATATATATAATCAGAATTCACGTCTCTACATCTTTGAAAGAGAACTTGTATTGCAAAAAGTGCCTCTCGAGTACCCAATGCATCCCTGAAGGCGAATTGTGTGTTTGTCATGTGTTCTTCACACTTTTTATATATTCTTTTATGTATAATTTTTAAAAAAGTTTTCAGGAGATGGCTAATAAGGCTTATTATTCGATAATCACATTTTTTGGCAATGAGTTTTTAAGGGATTGTTATAAAAGTTGATCTTAGCCACTGTTGGGGTATTTTTCCACTTTGGTATATATTGTTGAAGATCAAGGTAAGTCTTTTTACTCCGTCTTTATCCATAATTTTCAAAAATTCTGAGTAGAACTCGTCTGGTCCTGCGGCTTTTCCCTCCCTAATGTTGTTTATAGCAGCAGTGGGACTCTATAACTTTTATAGCGAAAGCGTAAGCAAGTCGTAGCGAAGCGTAGCAAAGCAACGGTTCAGTTCGAATCGTACTCTGTATTGTGTGGCTTCGCTTCGCTATACTATCGCAATACTCTACGAACTGGACCGAATTGAAACGAACGATTGGGTAAAAATTAACGGCAACACAGCACGTCGTTTCAAGATTTTAGAGTTCTGTAATAATTGTCTTGTTCTATGCCACAGATAAACTCCGTCCTGTGGAAATGTGATGTGATTCTACATATTTGACAGATTTAACTAACCTATAATTCCAAAAAAGCATAAGGTAAACAAAAACAAGTGTTTATTGTTGAAATTAAATAAAATGTTGCCTATAAATTTAATAATTTTCGACGAACAAGAACGTAGGGATCAGTTACGGCTGCTTCGTGAAGAAGGTAGATTTTTAAGGGATAGAAGTGATTATTTTGGTTTGCCGGATTTACGATTCATAGAGTTGTTTAGATTAAATAAAGATTTATTCCATTACCTTTTTAATGAATTGCAACCGTTGATGGATAACATTATATATATTTCTATGTTAAAAAAATGTATTTGTGAAAACTGAAAACTCAAGTACACTATGTATTTGTAAACAACAACGGCCAAAAAAACGAAACGTGGTAAAAAACAACCTCAAAACCAAGTAAAATTGTCAATTTCTTCTTTTAATACGTCACTCTAAGCGCTAAACGTGGTGAAACGAAACCACAAATAATCACGTTTCGCTTTACTTCCGAACTCCATTCGGTGTTGCCGGCGTCATCCGACAGCAGTTTACAGAGTATAACTTGATGAAAGCGTTCGGAAATCACGCTTACGCTTTCGCTATAAAAGTTACAGAGTCCCAGTACAGCTTCTACTTCCGCTTCGAGAATAGGTGGTCCGGTATCGTTATATTTATTTTGTGTGATGATGACATCCCTATCGTCTTCAAATGTTGTTGTCACATAGTTCATCCATGTTGTTTTTTTTTCTTCAATGTCAACTATTGGATTTCCTTGAGCGTCTGTTAAGTGTCCCGGCCTTTTTTATTTATAGATGCCTGCTGCTTCTTTGATCTTTTTGTAGAGGTTGAAGGAATCGTGTTTACGTACCAATATCTCGATTTCTTCACACTGTTCTTCCAGATTTCTGTTTTTAGCTTCTCTGACAGCTTTTTTTTATCTGTGTTTTGACTGACTGGCATTAAGAGTTAATTTATCTAAAACGCATGAATTTCTTCTGGACTTGGGTAAGATCTATTTTCATTGTTTGCAGTGCAATTAAGTTTTCTATAAAACGCCTTCTCTGAATGCTCAAAAAGTAAATTGTCACATTTCCGGTTGTTACTAACTTTGTATCTCCTTAGACGTCCTGAACAGACTGAGAGTTTTTGTACCCAGGATGTATCCAGGCATAGTTGAACTGTGTTGTTTCCTGGATAATGTTGTGAGTGTCTTGCAGTGTTCAACATTATTTCTTCAGCTCTTCTAATTAGTTTTCTTCTCGTTGCTTCTCGAATATATTCCGTGATTTGACCAATATCCCTACGCAATGATTCAATTTTTCTTAGCAGCCGTTATTCCCAAGGAGCAATTCTGTCACCAGTCCTTCCGTTATTAGTACTCCGTCGTGTTCTGTTCTTAATGCCCATTAAGTGAGCTTCTCCGACATAATTGGGTAGGACTTGTAGTTGTCCTACTAGACTTTTGTACTGCTTGTGCCAATTCGTTTAACAGACCATCGCGCAACTGTTGTCCTCGAGTGTGTTCTCAGATCGAGTTTCTTGCATGGCAAGCACAGGAATCTGCTCATGTGTTTCGTTAGGGATTTGATCCACAACTAGCTCTTGGTTATTAATCTTCCGTTCGACTTCGCTTTTGATAGCATCGCGTCTAGTCTCTGGAAAAATATTAGCCCTTATAATTACCCGGTATTGGTCTGCAACTAGTTGGTCAGATACTAAAATATTTAGGTGCTTCCTGCAAAATATGGCATACAGTTATTGTCTGTAGCCAATCCTTTCTTGACCGAGATTTGTCACCTTATAATAAAAGCACAAAATATTTTCATTCATAAACAAAGTCCATTTCATGCGTTGCTTTGGTCGTCGCGCTTGAGTTAGCGCCGGCTGATGTTCTAGCGCAGCACCTTCAGCGTGTGGAGCCCTTGTTGTTGTTTGGCTTACTTGTGGTTGTTGTTGTTGTTGGGCTATATCTAATTGTATGACAGGGGTCCGCCTCCTCAACACCTTGCCACGAAAGCCTGCATGCTGTCACGTCCAGCTCGGGCTCCAGAGCCCTATAAAACCGCCCACTCACGACACTGGAGCGTCGTTCAATTTTGTCGAATTCGACTAATTGACAAAAATTTTGATCGTGTGTGCATCCAACGAAATCGTACAATTTCACCGCAGATAGACTGCTCTGTCTGCCGAAGTACTGAAGAATAGGGATGTTTACTAATTTTTAAATACAGTTAAATTCAACAGATTATAAGGTATACGTAGCAATCACAAAACTGTTAAAAAATGTATATTTTTTAAGATAAATGAGTTCATAATGTTGATTTTCTTGGAGGCTAGAAAAACGGTACCCTGCAGCGAGGCTACGGTCTCTGACGTCAGCAGTCGTATCGTCTTTGATCGACGACTAGTTTTGTATACTTATTTACGAAGTGTATTTGAATGTGTGCAGTTTTTTACGTATTTAATTGGTAAAAATTAAAACAAATAAGTAGTGTTTTATTCCTTGGTGTGTAAATACCTCTAAAAACAATTCTGACAAGATATCATTACAGTTTCAGCTAATTTAAATCATAAAAAGAAACGTAAAAAGAAGTATGTACCTATCAATAAAAACCAAGCTTTTCTCTTGTGAAGATCACTTGTTTATTGTAAGTTATGGATCTTTTCCTAAATAAATGAGTTTTTAAATAAGTACATACTCATTTTTACCCAATTCTATGATGTTTTAGATTTAAGTTAGCATGGTTATAAAAAAATAAATTATAAGATTTCTTAATACCAACGGCCGAAAACTTCGTATTTAGGACTTCTATACATCTTTTTCTAAATATCCAGGCAACGAAATGGGTTAGCAACAAAAATTTTTACAAAAATAAAAAGTACTTAGTTTATGATCTTTAAATTTGTCTGGAGGTTTAAAAGACTTGCTGTCCGTAACGTAGTAATAAAGTACATATTTATTACCGACAGCCCCCATAAACTAGATATCATTTAAATTAGTAGGGCAAAATCTGGGGCAAATGCTATTTAAATGCAATAATGTTTTCGAATCTTGAGAAAACTAATAAATATTTTTGAACAATTTGATAGCAGATTTAAAGATTACCTACATTATTACTGAGGGCCGAAAGTCCATTAGAACAAACAAAAAGTTTCCTTTGAATGAAATATTTGAAATTAAAAATCACACTAAATTTTCTCTTTTTTTTTTCACCCCTGTACCTTATTAAAATAAACATTCCACTACTCTGTGGTTAATTTATTTCTTTACAAGATGACAAGAAATCGGACACCATTCACCATTGTTAAAATACAATGTACAGTAGGTAGGTTAAGCGAATCTGCTCTTTTAAAACCTTTCATTTTATTTATTTATTTGTACTACCCAAAATATGTTCTTAGAAACATTCTATCCACTTTAAACTAAACAAATTTACTATAAAACTCCACTTAGTGCGATGTCACATTATGCGTTTTGACCGGATGCGTTTCCACTGCATCCAGTCAAAACGCATAGTGTGACAGGTCGGTTCGGTTGCGTTGGAAACGGATGCGTTTTTAAACATCGTTACGCGCTTACAAACTGCATAGGTCGGTCCGGTTGTGTTGGAAACGGATGCGTTTCCACCGCATCCGGTCAAAACGCATAATGTGAAATCGCACTTTTAGCCCTTATAAAACAATAAGAGAACAAAACACCCCACCCTCTTATCTATGGAACAAAATACAAAATAAAATGACCTGAACTGACGTCAAACAGGTACCTAAAGAATAACACTGTAGACATGGCGCGCGCTGGGGTATACGACTAGTGACGTCAGAAGCGTTTTCTTGAAATTTAAAATAATAATAGATTTCTAATGAAGTTTTTTCGTAGACAGGCGTTTTTAATTTTCTTAATATTTTAGACAATTATCCCTAGGGTGTTTCTTAATCGTTGTACATGTTTAAAATGACTATTAAATTTTTTGTGAACATCCCTATTGATTTCATTGACGATCTTGTCGATCGACACCACAGTAACGTGAGTGGCCGGCTTTAAACTCCATTCTCATAGGCGTGCATTTTATATCTACCTCCAGGTGTAACTTTATGTCCGACGGCATTGGCGCTACGAATAGCCAGAGAGCATCCCCATTCACAGGGAGCTGCGCCTGTTAAAAGAACTGACAAAAAACTCACGCAGGAATATGGAATCATTAAGTATATTTTCACATAGAGCTTAATAGTTTAATATGTATAAGACAAATAGCGTGTAAAGCCATTAAAATCTAACGAGAAGCGAACAAAAGCAAGTTTCGTATTTAAATTATTATTTTATAAATAATTCTACCTGTAAGATGCATTTTATGAATTATACATAATGATAAAAGCCCTTACACTATATTTTTGAGATATTTCTATTTAACTTTTTAAAATAAGTGAATAATCTTTCCGTAATTATTTCTGCAAAACCTCATAAAATCTCTTATTAGACAGGTCGCCACAAAAAACTCACTAGCGTTGAATCATATAATGAATGAAGACGTTTTAAAGACCGGAAAACCTTTAAATTAAAATTAATAGCCATATTTTTTTTATTACAAAATTCAAAATTCACTTCCCCTTCTTCTAAAATCAATAGAAACAACAAATGAAGAAAAATGTTTAGCAAATTAGCAAATGATTACAATATTGAAAGGTAAAGTAATAATATGATCATACCAAGATTTATAGACGAGGCAACGAAGCATTAAACCTAGAAATTTTGTGCAGTAAGATGAGTCGTCATGCAACTTTGTGCATTCGATCCGTGAAAGTCTCAGGCAATCTTGTGAACTAAATTGATCTCCGGCAAAAATTTTTGTGCATGAGAAAAAGCATCTTTAAAGTGCATCTCGAAGAGATGAAAAATAAAAGAGTTAGGACTAAAGAATTTAGGACACTTAAACTTGGAGGTCACTGAACACGAATTTTATGACGGCGATGGTCTCCAAGGCACCTGGTTCCCAGAGGGGAACTCGTCGCCTGGGACGACCGAATAATTCGCGGGACGATCGAATAATTCGCGAAATGAAGATTGGATCGAAAAATTGAAAAATAAGTTAAAAAAAACGAAATTGAAATTGTTGCAACAAAATTGAAAATGGTTATTCATTTTTGAAAAATAAGTGTTCAATATTTTTCAAAAATTTATTGAATGACACTAAACACGACCACCCTACTCCACCCCCTGGTGGGGTGGGGGTAACTTTAAAATCTTAAATAGAAATCCCATTTGTTATTGCAGATTTGGATTGCTTACGTAAAAATAAGCACCTCTTATTCGAGACATTTTTTAGAATTGTGGATAGATGGCGCTATAATCGGAAAAAACGATTTTTTCGTGATACCATAGGTAAATTATAGAAACGGTCTAATATCTCGAGAAATACACTTCCAAATAAAAAACCAAAAAATATGTGTTTTATATTTTTTAAGTACTTATCGAATAACATAAAACACGACCCTTCACTCCACCCCCTGGAGGTGGGGTCAGTGGCGGCTCGTGATCTCAGTATGCGGGTAGACTACACATACACTTAGGGTAGGCGACAAAAAATATCCTACAATTTGTAATACATTTTGAGCCATCTTGCAATACTAAATGTAATCTATGAGCGCAACAATGGGTGGAATGCATAAAACGTAGTACCTGCTAATGCTTCAAGTAGGTACTACATTTTTGAAGATTTTATTACACTTACCAAACATTAAATGCTTTGAAAGTGTAGTAAAACACTTACAAAGCATTTGTAAGTGCTGTAATGCTTTGTAAGTGTAGTAAAATCTTCAAAAATATAGTACAAACTTGAAGCATTAGCAGGTACTACGTTTTATGCATTCCACCCAATGTGTAAAAATTGCTTTTGGAGCATCTACTTTAATTTTTGATTGTAATCCGTTTAAAGAGCCAGCCATTACACTTGCACCATCGTAAAATTGAGCAATTAATTTATTTTTGTAATCATATGGCTCAAGCACGTTTGAAATTAAACTATATAGAGCGTCTGCAGATCTATTCTTGCTAACATCAAAAAACCCTAAAAATCTTTCTGTTACCTGACCAACTTTGTTAACAAAACGGAGTGTTAAAGTACACTGTGATTTTTCGGTTATATCAGTAGTATCGTCCGCTAGTATACAGGGTGTCCCGGAAAATAGTGCGTTCCTTGAAGGTATAGGTAGAAGGCACCATGTAGAACAAAAAACTCTTATAACATTTTTTTCTAAATGCAACCGTTTGACCAAAAAATTAAAATGTATTTTGGTATGTAAATTTAAATCTGACAACTATGTGCGGTACGCAAATTTAAGCATAGACAGTCCCATGTAAATAGATAGAAGATACTAAGATACATAGTAAACAGATAGTTTTAAAGAATCCTGTTTAGTGTTTAGTGTCAATGCGAAAATGTTTTCGAATAGTGAGTGTATTACCTATTATGTTATTACCTATGAATGGTGTTTGTGAAAGGTTGCTTGAAACATCTATTCGGTATAATAATTATTTTCAAGTAAGTACAACTTAGTTATTTCAGTTCACAAGTAAACAAATTACTGAGACATTATCTGGTGTATTTAAGTTCCACTGTAAACTATTAAAACTATGTAATTCAGTTAAAGCCCTCAGCAGTACTCAGCATTCAACCCATTTAAACCTTACTAAATACATAATACTAGTTTAGTTAAAAGACGTGTTTTTATGTTAAAAGATGTGTAATTCGTTTAAAATTATGCAATAGGTATTTCAATACATTTCAAAAGAAAATAATTTTAGTAAACAAATCGTAAATACATAAGTATTACCTACTATTAGGTTGGATTATTTTAAATACTGTTAATCACAATCACAAACGAGTTTTTATTATGTTATTATTCCGTAGTGCGTTCGATGTTGCCAGTTTATTAAAATTTCCAAACATTAAAATACAGGTATATGGAAAACAATGTTAACTTTTTTTTGGAAACGGCTAACTTTAGAAAAAAATGGTATAGGACTTTTTTGTTCCAAATTGTGTATTCTCTCCATACCTTAAAGGAACGCACTATTTTCCGGGACACCCTGTAGAAAAAAATTGACTTTCATTAATTTCTGTTGAAATTTCATTTTTTACGTAATCGGCAAGGCAATCTATTAAATCATTTTGTATTGTTTTTGACAAACCCGTGAACACCCCTTCTATTTTTTAACATGATCCTGGATTTCCTGATCGCGTTTAACTACTAAATTAAAAATTTCTTTAAAATTACCCATGTTTGAAGAATTATGGTTCTCATTACGACCGCGAAATGCAAGTTCTTGTTTTGCTAACAGAATTGTAACATAAATTTCTTCAACTTCTTATACCTTTTGAACTTCTTCATTATATATCTTATTAGATAGAGAAATTTGTCCAGCTAAAGCACTGTCAATAGTTAGTTTATTTTTTTTCTAACCGTTTTAAACCTAAGCAATTATTTAAATGTTCTTTCGAAGATTCATGTTTGTTTACATTAGCTGATAAATTTTTCAAATCTGAATGTCCCTGACTCACCCAAATATTTTGCTTCAAATTTGAGAGCAAAAGACAAGGCCAACAGAAAAGTGAATTTTTAAAATAACTTCCGCTTAGCCATTTATGATTTTCATACCATATTGTTTTAAACGATCTCGAAAATGGTCGATTGTCTTTTGTCTTATCTGTGGATAAAATTGTTAAATTTGGTAAAGGCCGGCCCATTGAAATAATTTCTGATCTTTCTTGATTTTGGGCCTTGAAAAAGGCGTCTCGATCAAACTGCATAATATTACATCGTTTAAAATATTCATATTCGATGACTAAAGTTTTTCCACCAATAAAACTAACACACCTACGTTTCAACAACGTCAAATATTACTTATTTTATTTATGTATCAAATAATAATTTACTCTTCGAATAAATTGATAAGTTAACAATTAACCTCGCTTTAAATTTTTAATTATCTATATAATCTAATAACACAATTCGTCAGTTTAACTTTAAATTATCCAAATTGTATTGAAACACAATAAAAATATAATGGACGACTGACAAATAACTATTCACAGATTTATTTGTCATTAGTGAATTATTACTAAATTCATATAAAATTAAAATGCCCTTCAATAGACCGATCTCAAATTTACCTGTTTATTATTCAGTTTTCATAAACAAATTTAAATTGTCCTACCTAGTTTTATTCAATACTTAACCTACTAATAACAACCAAATTTAAAAAACAATTATTTAAAACAGTTTCACAAGACACAAGAGAAGCAAATGATAAAATTTTGTAGGTCCGGCTATAAGACTCTGTGCCTATCCGCCCTTTCAAAATCGTAGAATACGGTCGCTACCAGCAGACCTGCAGCAGGTCTGCTCGCGTAAACAGAGAGAGATCGCACGTCAATTCGGTGTTGGCGTCGTTCTATTTCAGGCTACGTTTTCAAGTGCCTGACCAAGGAAGAATATAGAATCTTATACAGTACTACTGACACTACAAGGAGCGTACAATAATTATAACTACGGAGAAAATTTTTTGGATATTTTTAAAAATAATTTGGATAATTGTTGCTATTTTATTGTAAGTATTGTGTCAAAATTTATAAATTACAATTTTAAAATAAGTAATTTATATTAATAATTTATATTATTGTACTACATTTGAAAAGGGTAGGCGGCGCCTACCTTGCCTACCCCGACGGGCCGCCCCTGGGTGGGGAGGGGTGTACTTTTAATTCTAAAAAATGTTTTGCATAAATATTACTTATTTTTTAATGAGGAATCCAAATCTGCAATAAGACATGAGGCTTCACATTTAAGATTTTAAAGTTAACCCCCACCCCACCTACAGGGGGTGGAGTGCAGAGTCGTGTTTGATGTTATTCGATAGGTTCTTGAAAAATATTAAATACGTATTTTTTGGTCTTTTATTTGGAAGTGTATTTCTCGAGATATTAGACCGTTTCTATAATTTACCTATGGTATCACGATAAATGGTTTTTTTCGATTATAGCGCCATCTATCCACAATTCGAAAAAAATTTTCGAATAAAAGTTGCTTATTTTTACGTAAGCAATCCAAATCTGTAATAACAACTGGGCGTTTCCGTTTAAGATTTTAAAGTTACGCCCACCCCACCTCCAGGAGATGGAGTGGGGGTCGTATTTAGTGTCAGTCGATATATTTTTGTAAAATATTAAACGCGTATTTTTCAGTATTTCGATCCAATCTTCATTTCGCGAATTATTCGATCGTCCCGCGATTTGTTTGATCGTCCCAGGCGACGAGCTCCACCCTGGGCACCAGATACCTCGGAGACCATCGCCGTCATGAAATTTGTATTCACTGACCTCCGAAACCCCCGAATATAAAAATTGAACTCATTTCCATCTATATTTCCTGAGTTCTAAATTTTCATTTTACATCTCTTCGAGATGCACTTTGCACAACAAAATTTTTTGCCGGAGATCAATTTAGTTCACAAAATTTCCTGACACTCCCTCGAATTGAATGCAAAAAGTTGCATGACGATTCATCTTATTGCACAAAATTCCTAGGTTTTGGGCTTTTTAGTGCTTCGTTGCTTCGTCTATTAGTACATTAGTGCAGGATGTGGAGTACTCAGAGAAAGTGATATAAACTCGAACCATTTCTTAGTTATATTCTATATAATATTACTACAACATATGTACACACTTGAGCTAATGTAAGAAAATAGAGTTCTGAAGATGACGAGAATCTATTTGAAGTAATAAGTAGAACCACCATAAAATTGAGCAAAGAAAAAATAATATCCAGTAAGTGATATTGAGCAGCGCGCAGCGATGAATTGGTTTAAAAATCTTTTAAAGATCTGTGTATACTGTCGCAAAGCCTTGGCCCAAAAGATGCTATAGACAGCAAACGGTGTAGCCATAGCCTATCCAGAAGTTCCACTCATAAATAATATAGATAGAGTATACACAGAAGATTTTTAAAAATCTACAAAAGTCCAATTGGAAACTCCAAACTAACCATATTTTTCTTCTTTTTCATTCTCTTTTTCTTATTATTCTTCTTCTTTGGTAGAACATCTTCCTGTTTATTCTATCATCCCAGCTCCGGTGATGTTAATATCCAGCTCTCGTACCATCTCTTCCGGGGCTTCCTGAGCCCATTCTATCGACAGGATATCTCCATTTATCGTATCGTGCTCCTGTCTATCTCACCTTATCTTGGACTCGTTTCTCTTAATATATTCTCATTCCTTATTCTATCTCTGAGGAAAGTTACTTCTATGGTTCCTATTACTTCCATTTCTGTAATTATTATCAATCGTTTTGTAAGCCACGTTTCAGCTTTTGTTTCTGTTGCGTATGTTAGTACTGGGCTTACATTTTATATATCAGGATTTTGCTTACCGGCATACTTATGTTTCGTGAACCTTAAGAAGGCATTTGACAGGGTAAAAATTAAAGGACGTTATTCATTTATTGTAAGCAAGAGAGGTACCTCTAGGAATAATTAAAACGATCGAAAATATCAACGAGAACAACACAATAAAAGTAAAAGAAGATGAAGAACTAACTGACCCAATTGAAGCTGGCAATGGGATAAGACAGGGAGATTCCCTGAGTCCTCTATTGTTCAACCCGATCATTGACGAAATAATAAGAAAAGTAAGAACAAAAAAAGATACCAAATGGGAGAAAAACAACTTAAAATAATCTGCTATGAAGACAAAGCAATACTAATCGCTCAAAGTGAAGATGATTTACAAAGTATGCTTCACGAATTTAATATAACCGCTAGAAAATTTAACTTGTTAATTTCACCAAAAAAGACTAAACGCATGGTTATAACAGCAGATCTAATAAGGTGTAAATTAGAGCTGGAGGGTCAAGTAATCGATCAAGTCATGGAGTTTAAATATTTAGGCATCACACTATCTAGCTACAGAGAGCTCGAAACAGAAGTGGAAGATCAGGTGAATAAAGCAAACAGCCGCAGGTTGCTTGAATGAAACAATATGAAGAAATAAAAACATCGGAAAAGAAGTGAAAGGCACAATTTACTAAACAGTCATCAGACCAATAATGACATACGCGACAGAAACACGACCTGATACAGAAAAGACAAAAAGAATGCTAGAAACAGCAGAGATGAAAACACTGCGAAAAATCGATGGTAAGACACTGTGGGATAGAGCTTGAAGTGCAGATATACGACGGAGATGCAAGGTGGACAACATTAATAACTGGGCGAAAAACAGAAAAGTAGAATGGAATGACCACATAAGCCGAATAATAACAAATATAATAGTAAGGACGGCGAGAGATGGTTCAACTTTTGACGGCGAGAGACAACTTACTGGAGGCGCATTGAAAATTAGACAGTCATGTCTACATAAAAAGAAGAAGAAGAAGAAGAGGGTTTTGCTCATTTAGCTCATATATTTGTTCCTCCAGATAATGTCTCAGTTATCCTGATATTCTATCTGCCTTGTTGACTTGCTTTTTATCTAATCTACCGAACATCGATAATGCGATACATATTTTCCGAGGTAGTTGAAATTCAATACTTGTTCTATTATGTTTCCTCAATCCTTTTCTATCCATTCCTTTGCAATCAAATATGTAAGTACTATGTATATGATTTATATTATTGTATGGATGCCCCTAATAACGTCGTTTTCTATCTTTTTTTTGTTTTTGGACAGTAATAAAAGAGTTGCTACGACAGCAACGACCTCCTCATCATCACTTTCCATTGTTGCCTATACAAATTTTAATTTGTTTCTTTGATTAGTATGTAACATGAAACGGTTACGTTTTTCACAATTTTTTGTTTCATGTTTCATGTTTTAAGTTTCATGGTTCATGTTTCACGTTTCATGGTTCATGTTTTACGTTTCACGTTTCATGTTTTATGTTTCACATTTCGTGTTTTATGTTTCACGTTTCATGTTTTTTGATGTGCGGCCTAACTTATTCAGTCTATGTTCCGTTTTTATTCTTGTTTTACTTCGACTGTTAGTTCCTTGATTGTTACATTATTTTCTATGTATTTTTTATTGAAGTTTTTCTGCTATATGATTTGGATTACGTGTTTTAGTTGGAGTCTGTCAAACAGTTTTGTGATATCTACAAAGTAGGAACCTGAAAATGGATTTGTTGAAATCTATGGACTTTTCTACTACTTGCCGTAATTTAAGATCGCATCCGTTGTAGATCTATTGGTCCTGAATACTTGATGTTCTTTTGATATACTTACGGTGTACGTTGTTAATTAACTTCTATGACAAGATTCAAAATTTTGATCGAGAATGGAGCAGCATTATTCCTCTGTAGGGTTTCTTGGATTCTTTGTTTCCTTTACTCTGTTGATTAATATTTGTTCATTTCCATTTTTGTAACAAATACAGTGCATCAAGGATGTCCTATATTTTATACACTTTTTTTATACCTCTTATACCGTTCTATTTCACAACTCTTTTGCGTTTTTAATAACAGCATGCAACAAATACGCATCTAAGAAAATTCTACTGGATTTGTGATTTTTCTTTTTACATTTATCTTATTTGAGATCTAAGATTAATTTTTAAACATTCAGATTTTTAAGACAACTCGACCTAAAAAAAATTATTGATAACTTTTCGTGATAATAAGGTGTTTATTCATGTCATTCCACGATTAATTTTTTTTTTTTGAAAATGACAATAAAACTTCGTCATTTAACCCCAGTCTTGTTGCTACATCAATGGTTCCAATTAAAATTTTTTCGGCAAAGAATGGGGTAATAAACCGTACATTGTACATAGACAGAGATTAGTGTTCCAATATCCTGTCAAATCAACCGCCCTACAGGAAATACCACGAAGAATTATACTCATTACGACGATCTAAAAATACATATGCACCCTCTGATTTCAATATTTCCCTTGGACAGTATTAATATGTTATCCTGAAGGTTTCTATACACCAGGATATTATGTCATTTATTTTTTTACATTTGCTGTCCGAGCCAACTCATTTGTGTGCCTTATTTTCAAAACACACAGAATGAGACATTGACTACGTCACATTGGCGTCTTTTAGGGATGTAAATGAGAGCTTCGAAATTTTCTCCAAATTCATTTTGCTTTTTGAGTTATCCATAATTATCTACCAATGATACGTTTAATTCTCATTTTTGTAATATTAAAATGACTTCAAAATTTCTTTAAAAATCAATTAAAAAAAAAGAAAAATTCTAAGTTTTATTTCCGGAGAAATAAATACTTGTAATGGGCCCAGATTCTGGCTACTCCTGTATTCGTGATTTCTAATATTTGCAAACCAAACGAACAATAAATGAAATAAGACTCGGGGAAGTCTAAAATTTGCACTTTACTACATGTCTATTCATCAAGGTAAAAATTCTAACTTATTTTTGGTCGCCATACTCAGATAGGAGTAAACTATTATAAAATGAAAATGTTAGACATCTTATATTTCAAATCGTTCAGAGAGGACCATAAACCCCTTGCGTACGTTTTACCCTCATTAGGGATCATCAGACGGGTATATATGGTTACTCACTCAGAGGGTTTATGATCTTCTCTGGACAAATTGAAATATAACCCTAATAACACAAAACATTCCATGAATGTTCCTAGAATGTACACAGAGGACATTGAAAACATTCCTGGAATGTCCCCAAATGCACACGAATGTCCCTGGAAAGTCCCAGGAAAGTGCTGTGTCAGCATTTTAAATATTCTTAGAATGTTCTGTTGGAACATTCCATGAATGTCTACGAATGTTTTTTGGACATTCACAGTCTATTTTTTAGACTGAATGTCTTGTTGGAACATTCCATGAATGTTCTTTGGACATTCACAGTATATTTTTAGACTGAATGTCTTGTTAGAACATTCCATGAATGTCTACGAACGTTCTTTGAACATTCATAGTATATTTTTTAGACATTCACTGAAATATATCGTCAGTAATGTGACAATACCTCCTATATGTTTTTTCATGAGGTTTGAAGGAGACGAAAAACATTTTTTAAGGTCACTTTCTGTTTTCGTATTTATTCTGACTTTTTTGTAGTAAATAGATAGTTGAATTTACTGCAAAACAAGTCAAAAAATATATGAAAACAGGAGGTGGCCGAAACAAGTTTTTAGTCTATCTTACAAATCTCTTGAAAAAAACAGATAGGAGGTATTGTCACATCACTGACGATATGTGGCCATACCAAATAATACATCCTTGATAGATATAAACATTTTTATTGCAAAAAATCTTTGCATACATTTTTTAATGTAATTTACTGACATTCCTAAATATTATAAAAAAATGTGTCACATTTGCTTTGTAAACCTTCCTTTTGCTTTTCGTAGCCACATATTCCGTTTCCTTTCTGGTTTTTTGTAGACCACTTCTCTCAGCTGATTCTAAAAGAAAATAAAATAAAAGGTAATTTTTCTATCCTTTACAATTAACAATCAGAAGAAATATTATTTACAGGTAATAATACGCATAAATAATAATAATAAAAAAGTAAATATTAAATAATATTTAAATAAATAATAAATAATATTTAATAAATAAAATAATAATGAACATTTTGTATTTTGACAACGACATCCGATGTAGAAGTAGAAACCTTAATAAAATTATTTTTTCAAGTAAATTGTGGCTAATTTCCCCATTAGAATAGTTAATTACAAAAAAGCCACAAAGAAATAGATTTTTCACAAACAAATAACTATTTAGTATTCATTATATTTATTGTTTTTATTATTTACTTTAATGTCCTACTGGTACATTATTTGACAAATAATGACATTTCGAAGTCTGTTAAGTACGATATAACGCCCTTGGGCATTAAATTTAAATAACGACTTAGATACTGTCAAGTTGACAAATATCAACCTAAGTAAAACTATGGTTACCACAATTACGTTACTACTGTTACTGGTAAATGTACTTATTTAAAAACTAATCAATTCAAAATTCATTCAAATTTTTCGCATATAAAGAATAATTTAGTCGGACATTAAACGTTGAAGGCACCACAGGTATTATAATAATAACGCTTTCGGTCAACGTATATCCCTCAGGCCGAAGGCCCTTGTTAAAAACACCATTGACCTCAAGCGTTATTATCCTTATAATACCCTTGGTACCTTAATAACTGTAACATAAGATTATACCTTAATTCTTGTTTTCTATTTCTGATGTTTTTATTTATTTACATTGAATATTAATCTGTTTTGTTGTATAATCTACTTCGCAATAATTATGTGATATATTTGACTTAAAATGAATTCAAAAATTTTTTGTAGTTGGGCAACAATGTCAACTTAGATCTCCGATGTAGATAATGAATTACAACAGTATCTATATTGTACGGACTGTATTATTAATTAGGTTATGCATATACCTGTGTGACATAAGCTATTGGAACAGCACAGTCTCTCAAACGAACAGATGAAAGTGAAGTTCTGTCAATATCTTTTTCTAAAAAGTGTTTTGAACATACTCCGCTATTAACAAATCTGATCTATACTTCATGTCTTCTTCGCAGGATCTTCTGGAAAGCTAAAAATACAAAATATATGCATTACTAAGCATTATTAACAAATTTTAGTTTTAAATAAAAAATATGATTAATGAACTCACAAAATATTATAAAACAGCTTAGAAATTGTTTATTAGTATAGTCGATTCCCCAAACTCAGACACAACTGGCTAGTGATTTTAGTAGGTAATTTTTTGTTTTTGGCCAATTTTGCCAAAATTACAGTAATTATTAACTATTTAGTTATTTTTTTTTGCCAATTTTACCAAATTGGCAAAATTATTTACTAAAATCACTAGCCAGTTGTGTCTGAGACTCAGTAGTACTGAGACTGAGTTTAGCAAATCGACTATAATATTTTGTGTATTCATTAGTTGGTACTGCATATTATAGTGTGTGGTCTACCATCCTATTTATAAAGGCATACATTAGCAAAAACGCAAAAAGAATTATTTTAGTTTTACAAATCCTTTTGTTATTATCTCTATTTACTATTTTAGTTAGGAATAAGCGAAGTTTGTGGCTTATTCACAATTATTATTAAAATAATAAATGGATATGACCAATTATTAACTTATAAAATAAAATAATAATTCTTCTGATTTATGCCTTTTATTCACTTTGTTATATCTACGTTACTTAAAAGATTTTTTATGAATAGTATTATTAGGGTATTAATAGTATTAATTTATTTTCTGAAATACAGGGCATGCCTTCGTTTACATATTTGCATACTAACCTTTTAATAGGGCTTTTCATTCACAGTCATTTGTTTCGAGCTTCTGTCATAATTGAAACGTTATTCCTGCAGATTTTTTTATCTACATTTGTTTCTGCTACTCCAACTGCGTTAAAAACAGGACACCATTTTATGCACTATGTTAATAATACTATTAAAGCTATTATAAAAGTATCCGAATTAAAAAAATATTCTTAAAAAGCACAAATAATACAAACAACGATCCACGGCAAGGCAAGGCCGGGCAAGGTGGCCAAGATGAAGATGCCAAGATGGCCGAAGCGAGGTCGTTGGTTGGTCGTTTTTAGTCACGTGATGCCCTCTCAAGCGCCATGCACAAAAATATATGCACGGCGAATTTGAAAATGAACGCAAAAGAAATAAATATAAATGCCTCTCTTGGGTTTTGCATAAGTTATAAGTATTTTTTTTATTAACAAAATAGCATTCCAAATTGAATATTCGCGAACAATAATTTTTATTACATTTGTATGTTTATAATATTGTATTAATTGAACTTGGGAAACTCTTTACATTTGACATATTATTGCACTGTAGGCCTAAAATGTCACTTAGTTTGTCTGGTATGTTATAAGTAATGTTGTATCTGTTACACGTATGTATTATTTCGCAACTTAAAATATAGGAACATTGGTAGTATGTTCACAGAATGTCTTATGGTAACATTCCAGGAATAATTTAAACAGATGTTCACCGAATGTTCGCTAAATGTCCAGGACATTCAAATATTGATGGAACTTTGGTAGTACATTCCTGGAATGTTGTGTGTTGTTAGGGAAGATGTCTCCCATTTTCATAAAAAAAAGAGTGAAAATTGTTGAATGAAACTTTTTAATGTTGCTATTAAGAATTTTGAAATTGTATATTTAAAATATACGATCAGTATTTTCTTGATCTCCCTTTTTGTATAAAAATCTTTTCTGTCCTGACGTGTTGAATCGTGGACATTGAACAAACATATGTGCAGAAGCTTGGAAGCATTTGAGATGTAGTTATATCGAAGAATACTTAAACCTTTAAATGACGATGACGTCTAAGAACGTCATACCGTTACTACTGCCAAGTGCGCATGACGTCTTCAAGCGACAACGTTCGTTTTGAGGTTAGTATTTGTTTGACTTTGAATAAAACAAGTTGTATTTTTTCTATAGGGCTTTTCATCGATTGTCATTTGTTTCGAGCTTCTGTCATGTGTCTTCTTCTTCTTCTTCTTCTTCGTCTAGCCATTCACGTCCATATCTGAACATAAGCCTCTTCAAGTCTTCCTTTCCATTGTTTTTTGTTGTACGCTACTTGTAGCCAACTTTTCCCGGCAGTTCGTTTCAGATCATCTGTTCAGCTCATAGGAGGTCTGCCTCTGGGTCTTTTGTGTTCGTATGGTATCCAGGTTAGGATTGTTCTGTGCCATTTGTTAAGATCGCTCCTAGCTACATGTTCAGCATATTCCCATTTCAATTTTAGTGATTTTTGTACCACATCGGTGACTTTGGTTTTCTGTCCAGAAAACCAAAGAAAACCAGAAAACCTGTCATGTGTCACATAATATTAATATATCTACGTCATACGTCTTTGGTGTGTATCATTGATATATACCAATAACGTATGACGTAGATATATTAATATTATGTGACACATGACAGAAGCTCGAAACAAATGACTGTGAATGAAAAGCCCTATTGAGTACGTAGATAAAAGTATATTTATAACGTCAGTTTAGATTCATATTATGGATGAAGCAATTCCAGGGCCATCTCGGCCAAAACACTATAATGTAAATGCAGCGAAAAATCAAGTTAGCACTGAGGTCGCGTTAGTTATATTTCGTCAGTAATGAAATGGTTAAGATACCGTGGACTCACTGAGTCACAAATGAGAAGGTCCTCTGAAGAAGAACTGAGAGGTACTGACCACCATCAAATCTCGAAAGTTACAGTACTTCGGACACATTATGCGAAATACATCCAGATGATACTAGAAGCCATTCGGCAAGGACAATATTTGGAAAGCGAGGTCCAGGAAGAAGAAGAATATCCTGATTGAAAAACATGGTTCAACACAACATCTTTACACAAAAGAAATTTAGTGTAATGATACATGTTCAAGTGTATGTTATGTCTTGACATTAAAATTATGTCAAGAGTACGAGGAAGGACGTCTGCCAAAATTTCTTTCTCAGGAAATGATAAGAGCTAACTGTAGTTGGAGAAGTGGTTGGGGAAACTTGGGAGAGGGATGGGGAGTAGAATTTAACACAAAGTGGGAAGATAGGAATTTTTGAGTGGATAAGCTGGAACAGGTGATAGGAGCCATTCGTGCTACGATACGAGAAAGAGCATTGGAGAGAGCAACTTAATCAAATTTCTGCAATCATTATAGACATAGGTAGGTTATGTGAGTGACAAAGTATATATTAATGATATAAGGTGGATATTTAAGATTAGATGTGGTTTATTTAGCTCAATGATAGACCTGGTAGGGCTGATGATAGGAAAATGTGTGATTTGTGTAATGAGAGTGGAGCGTGGGGTGGCAGATATTCTGCATCTCATGAAACGATGCTCATAGCATAAGAAGTTTGGGTTAGAGGGAACTAGTTGGATAAGCAAGGGATGCAAAGAAGAAAGCTGTAATCTTAGGTTGGACTATAACTAAGTATTATCCTCATGACTTGCTAATATGTAAAATTTAATCTAATTTTTAAAAATGTAATTTATATTTACCAATTAATGAATGACCTTTTCCTCTTTATTAAATCGATTAATATTAATACTCTTATCATGACGTGTGTCTGGAGTAATCATATCTCAGGTATGGAATATTATAATAGTTATGGTATTTAAACGATCGCTTCAGGATCTATTTATATTACTGATAACATAACTTTAGAATGAAATGTTTTGTTAATTGCTGTTAATTTTATTGTTATTTATTAACAAAAAAAATTGTTTTATATTCTAGCCAACCCTCCCAGACGGATGGGAATAATGATGTGGAGGAATAAATGTTTGTTTTATTTGGAGAGATACAACTTTAAGAAATTACTGTATTTTAAAGTAATAAAACATTTTCTGAATCTGAATTTGAAAATCTGAAATCTGTTCAAGTTTGTCTAAAAAATAAAAGGAGATAATAAATAATCTCCAAAGCAAAAAACGTGAAGGGCAGTAATATTATAAACAATTGAGAATTAAAGATCATTCACAATTTATGTAACAAATAGTAGAGGAACAAACAACCATCCGGAAGATCAGATGGAAATTAAAAAAAGATAAATACTACAGAACCAAAACCCAAGAGGAAGAGAAGGTTTAGGATGAACACCAAACGAACTGATAAAAAATTAATAATTATTTTCCACAGTGCTTAACACGTTCACTGTCCTACGACCCATATATGGCTTATTTACCTATGAGTTTTGCAAGCCACATGTGGATCGCAAATGCATGGTTTAGTTCTATCTTAATGTTAAAAAGGAGATGTTAGTAAATTATGACTTCTTTGAAGAGGAATGAAAAAATTGTAAAAGTAGCTGAGATATAGTTGACCAAAACTGGACTTTTGAATGAAAAATTAAATAAAACGAATGAGAATTATTATAAATGAAATAAAATCTTAAAAAAGTGCAAAAAAAATGTACAAACGCAATGTACAAAAATCTAAATATTAAAAATTAATATTACAGCTGCAAGTTATGTTTAAGATATCTTTACTGCATTATCTAGACGGCCGTCGACACGTCCATTTTCAGCAAGACAACGCGCGTCCACATATTGCTCGTCGAACTATGGACATTCTACAAGAAGCTGGAGTTAATGTTTTGCCGTGGCCACCCCGTTCACCGAATTTAGATCCTATTGATTATTGTGAGATATGATGGGAAGGAGACTGTCCACTTTTCACCATCCTCCACAGACTCTGGCACAGTTAAGCCATGAGGTTCAAGTTGCTTCTCATTGCATCTCATTTTTCAATGCCTAGACGTCTACAGGAGTGTATTCAGCTACAGATTCATCAAACAAATTATTAACTTTTTTTTGATTACATGTTAATAAAAATGCTTGACAACTTGCTTCTTCGTGTAACGCTTCTAATATCAATGAGTAGGTATATTATATTCGAATTTAGCCTTTTGTCAGTATAGATTAAAGGAATATATTCAATAATTACGATTAAAATAGTTATAATTGCAGCTAAATAAAATTATTCAAATATACCCTTGTTATTGAAATTAGAGTAAATACCTACTAGTATAATTTCTGTGGCACGCCGCTGTATGTATTGCCACTGGATTTATATTACCATCAAACGGTCATCATCATTTTTATTGAATTTAATGACCCGATTGTTAGTCTGCATGGAGATTTTTGAAATTAGGGGGTATGCAAACAACATAACAAAATTGAAAAATGTTCACTATTAATATAATTAGTACACTGTCGTATCCATGTCAGATTAAGCTGTATTGTCATAATTTGGGGAAAAGCTAAAAAATGACAAATAATTTTTTATGTTTTTTGTATACCTTGATATACTAAAATCATATTTAATATTTCTACTACGATATGAATATCCGGCATTAGTGTTAGATACCTATATTAAGTATTTGGAGTAAGAAAGGTAATGAGAATAAATACGACACAAAAACTGTTATGTAATAAAATGTTAATGAACAAAGGGGTAAACTGATAATTAGGATGTGATGTTCTGAAAATGTTTACTTTAGGAATAATCGGACTGCTATAAATATCAATATCAAGAAGTTACCTATGTCGACTTTAAATATTCAAGTTTTTAACAAGCTTAAACTACGTCCTCTTCTTCTTCTTCTCGCACTCGTTATGCCCTATAACAGCGTCGGAGATCTTGACATTTATCCATCTCTTACACATTTCTTCCACACATTCCGGTCTTCTGCCATTTCCTTCATCTGTTGCACTGTTTTCCCTCTCTTGGTCCCGATTTCCTGGATTTCTTCCATCTACGTATTTCTACATCCAACCTGTATTCTTCTTTTTTGTATCTTGGCCTCTCTCACTTTCTTTACTAGTCTGTTCTATTTAAACTCTGTTCATTAAGGTAGGTATATTATTTCTTGTTCTACTTGTAATTTAATGACCAGGTACTCGCAGGCTGTCACCATCTTTATATTATTGTCAATCCGGTTTCCTTTCCAACATTTTTCTCCAGGTTACAACAGGTCATTTACAATAAATTTGTTGCTGAGACCCGTTAATTTAAATAAAAAAAAATCATTTTAACAAATATTTTCTAAAATTACGGAAATCCCAAAATATTTTTCGATGAATTAAGACTTTTAAAGTTTACGCTGGAATTTTTTTTTGTTCTCTAAAATTTAATTTTCTTTTCAATCTAACGTTTTGCCAAGGGTTGGTAGATGTTCATATTTTTCGTGTTTTGCTTGTAATATCTAAGCTTTAATGACTAAACGACGCCAGGAAATATATTCTGCATTATCTAAATTAATCCAGCAAATTACAGACCCGAGAACTATTACAGTGTTTATGGTACATAGTATTAATATGGTGATATAAACCTTTTGATATTCTGTTTTATGTGGAGTTTGATCTTCGCTTTGTATTACAGATTTTAATACCTTTTGGGGTGTATCAAGATGCGAAACAAGAGCGGTTCACTAAATGACAAGAAGTTAAACGGATTATGGCTTTGCTATTAAATTTTTTAAAAAGGACACCCCTCTAATAAAACGGTTTCTGTTTTATTGTCGAACCCAAGTTTAATGCCATTAAATTTTCAACTGAGAACAACTAACTAACAACGCTGCGCCTTTACTCACCTATTACGAGAAATTCACTTGGCAAATAGACATACAAGATCGTAAAAGTCATTCCGAAAGGGCTTTTACTGACTAGAGGTAGATTGGATATTTACTTCCACGTTGACTTGTTTTGTTTCTTTGTGTTTCTTTTTTCCTCTTTCATCTACAAACATAGTTTAGAATAACACTATATACGTCCTAATAAAACATCGTAAAGTGAAACTTAGTTTTAAATTTAAGTCTGCACGTTAAAACGGCTGAATATCAAACTTCTTAACCTATCGATGTACGTTTGTTTTACTACAAACTAACCTTCATCAGAAGTGTAAAATCCATCTAGGTATATCCAAACTACTTTGAACAACTTCACACTAATTAAAAATTAAAAAAAAAATTGTTCTGGGAAATCACATTGTTGCGTTTACGCAACATTTTGTTATGAAAAAACTAAGGACCTTTATTTTTTTTTAACTTGATATATAAGTATTAAGTATATTCTTAGCAATAAAATGCAGTAAAAAAACACAATTTATTTTTTTTTCTAAGCTTGGAAACTAATGTGTTGTATAACCATTTCTGCAAATCATGTGTGAAAAAAATATCTTTTCCTGTAAATAGCTAACCACTTGATTGAACAAATATGTATATATCATTATCAACGCTTTTTGTTTTCGGAGAAAAGACTGTCGTTCTCTTATTAGAACCCTTTGCATTCGTTTATTATGGTAAGTCGCTTAGAACTCTTCTTTTTTCACAGGGTGTCGTTAAAGACTGATTTGGAGCAACAATCTTGGAAAGATCAGATCACAGTCAATTTTTCGTCAAGTCAAGGGGCAACCCATTCACACAAACAGTTCAGGCAAATCACCGTCAGTATACTTCAGCATTCACGTTGGTCAATGCCACAAGATGAACAAGAACAAGAGCCTAAGAGAAAAGCGATAAACACTCTACAAAATAGCATTACTTAGATGAAGAAAAAGAGAAGACGAAGCAGAAGAAGTGAGCTCTCGTTGAGAGTGGGCACACAATATATTTTTGTCGAGGAAAGAAGAATTTGTCGCAAAATTGTACCCACAACTAGTGGACGACAGTACAACAAAATTCGTACAGTACTTTCGCATATCGCATTGCTATTTGCTGACACTCATTATAAAAGGACAGCAGGCCGGAAAGCTTGCTGTAAGAAAGGTGTTCTTCCTTTAAGTGACGTCTCCCAATCGGACGTTGTACAGGGTGAGTCACCACTAACGCGACGGAAGATTACAGCGAAATGGTAAAAGATTTAAAAAAAAATTTTAATTAGTGGTTTGTTGGTTGATAAAATCTACATGTTAAAATTATTTTGAAATATACAGGATGTCCCAATAAATGGCGGCTTATCAAAGTTTTATTTTTTCTTATGAAATACCCTATATTTTATTGCATTTTTTAATTGTCCGCAAAAAATAAGGTATAGCTTCATAAGGCTTCCCTATACCTATGTACAGAGTGTTGAGTTATGTTGACTTTTCTTAAAATGTAAAGTTTTAAAAGAAGGCTTATTCTCAAGTTATTTAAGAAATTATAAAAAAATTACTTTTACATCTAAATAGTTGGATATTGGTTGAGTGTATTCCATGATTGATTATTAGACATTTATTTACAGGGTGTTCAACATTTACAGTTTCAATATTGGATTATTCAATGTGTCATATAATGCTTATTTTCAGTGGAACAACATGTATATTAATTATCAATTAGATTAAACGAAGTCACCTCTTTCGAATGGTATATGGATGTCCTATACCTAGGTCTAATAATTTTTGCGTAATTTACAATTATTTAAATTCTTAATTTGTAAATCGATTTTAAAACAAAACATATATCTCATTGTATGACATCGTCATTTTATGACAGTACGGTCTGGTAATTATCAAAAATATAAACAAATTTAATTGTTCCTAGAAATGAATAACCACGTTATCTACGAAAGAGTAGACATGGTACTTTGCATTGGGGAGTGTTTGCAAAATTGTATCTTACTTTTTAAAGTTTACGCAAAAGTAGGTATCCCGATAGAAGACACCCAAAAAAGACGTTTTTGAGAAATTTCGGAAAGTTAAATAAAAATAAACCAGTTATTGGGATATCCACGTCAAGGAACTTGATGTCCTGCTTTCTGTTACGGAAAACCCAAATAGGTACTAGTAAAAAAAATTTCGGGTAAATCAGTCAAACTACTTTTAGAATACTTAAGAGAAACCACTATTATCTGTATAAAACTCAATTACACCAATATTAGACCCAACAGAATTATTATGATAAATATTTAACTTATCGTTTATGGACTTTAGACTTTGGAGCAGATCCTGATTTTTAATTATTAATTAAATTATTTTAATATTAATTTAATTTTTTATTTTAATTTTTAATTTTAATTTTTAATTTTTAATTTTAATTTTTAGTTTTAATTTTTAATTTTTAATTTTAATTTTTAATTTTAATTTTTAATTTTAATTTTTAATTTTAGTTTTTAATTTTAATTTTTAATTTTTAATTTTAATATTTAATTTTATTCTTTTTATTTAAATTTTTATTTTTTTTTAATTTTAATTTTAAATTTTTTATTTTACATTGTAACTTTTTAATTTTTATTCTGTTTATTATCTCGTATGCTTTGCTCATTTCCCTCAATACTTCTGTGTTCATTTTTTTCTGTATCCATGCTATCTTATTTATGTGTTTTTGCTTCAGGGTCCAGCTTTCAAGTTCATGTTGTAGTATCGAAAATACGTAATAGTTCAGAGCTCTTAATCAGAGTTCTAATGTGTCTTTATTGCAGAGGATTGTTTTCATTTTTACTAAACGTTTATGTAATATTGTTTACCTTATAAAACAATGCACCAGGTATGCAGATATTTTCACGACCTTGAACCTTTTATTGTTTGCGAACTGGTAATAAATTGTTTACAATTCAAACATAACGAACATTGCATCGTCGATTAAATTTGTTGACGTGAACGAAAATAAAGATAGTGAACTATTTCTAAGCCATGATTAATAAGCCAAATATGATTAGTATTTTATACATAAACAAAACCACGATTTTATAAAAGAAAACAAATCACATGACTTCATAAGAAACTACAACTTTACAGAAATTATTACTTGTTCTCATCTTTCATGTACATTCTGATTTCGGGTTGTTTTTTTTTTGTTAAGTGTGATGATTGCTTTTTCTTAAAAACCTTAAGAAATTGTAAATTTAAGCTATGGATTCGTCAGCTGAGTTCTAAGCTAAGCTCTGTAGACCAGGGCTCATTTTTAAAAATATTAGTACATTTGGATGTTGAGAGGTGACTCATATTTTTTGCAGAAATTGCTTGAAAATAACTCATATAATAATATTTGAGTTATCTTCCCACTCAAAAAGTACGGAACATTGTTTAAATAATCAAAATGTCAAAAAATTAAGGAAAAATTCGATTTTTTTCTTCATTTTTTGATTATAACTTTAAAAGTGTTCATCTCCGAGAAAAGTTGCACCTACTTAAAAGTTGCGTAATTAAATTTTCTACAATATAAGATGGGTTAACAATTTTAAAAATTGTCACCCTTGTTGCAAAATAGCAGTAATTGCGAGAAAATCATAAAAAAGTAAGTATTCGTATTTTATGGTTTTCATCCATTTATGCTACACTTAGAACCTTCATATTTTACCCAGTAAAATTTTATAATAAAATAAAACAATACTGTAAATTTCATTAAGATTTGTTCAAGATATTTTATAAAATAAATTTTGCAACCAAGTTTTCGCAAAAAAAAATCATTTTTTCAAAATATTACAGGACTGAAAATAAAGCAGGCAGCAAGTTGAATTTTGTTTTGCATATAGAAGAATACTGTTCCTTTCATTTTCAAACTGCAAAATTAAAATCGGTTTACCACCAGGGCGTCAGGAATTTTTTTAAATAAACATTAATTTTTGGTGCTACGCGCAGTACAGCGAATACGTTTGCTCTGATTGGGCATTTCAATGACCTTTGATAATGATTGATAAATTTTAGTTTTTAGTAAATTTCGATATAAAGAAATACATTTGTTTATTGCCAAATAAAAACACATACTGTGTCCTTTGAAATAACACTTTTTTAGCAAAAACTTTCTTTGTTCATATATTTTAACTTAGAGAATAAAAGTTTGTTATTTTTAAACAAATGCAATGGTTTAAGCAATATTTCACAAACAATAATCAAATTAGTTTGATTTTTGTGGAATTAAAATATTAAAATACATACAACAAAATATAGAGTAAGAAAATAATATATTAGATAAATATTGGAAGAAATTTTGGTGGAAATCAACTTGTGTGAATCGAACACCGCTGTCCTGCGTGTAGGACCAAAAATTAATGTTTATTTAAAAAAATTCCTGACGCCGTGATAGTTAATCGATTTTAATTTTCCAAATTGCAAATGAAAGGTACAGTATTCTTCTATATGTAAAAAAATTTCATCTTGCTGTCTGCTTTATTTTCAGTCCTGCAACATTTTGAAAAAATGAATTTTTTTGCGAAAGCTGGATTGCAAAATGTATTTTGTAAGATCTATTGATTTTACAAAACAGATCTTAATGAAATTTATAGTATTGTTTTATCTTATCATATAGTTTTTCTGGGTAAAATATGAAGGTCCTAAGTGTAGCATAAATTGTTGAAAAACGTAAAATGCGAATACTTGTTTTTTTATGGTTTTTTAGCAATTATTGCTATTTTGCAACATGGGTGATAATTACAATTTTTAACTAATCCTGTATTGTAGAAAATTTAATTACGCAACTTTTAAGTCAGTGCAACTATTCTCGGAAGTGAATACTTTTAAAGTTATAATCAAAAAACGAAGAAGAAAATCGAATGTTTCCTTCATTTTTTGACGTTTTGATTATTTAAACAATGTTCCGGACCTTTTTGAGTGGGAGGATAACTCAATTATTATTATATGAGTTAATTCCAAGCAATTTATGCAAAAAAAATATGTCACCTTTCAACATCCATCTCAAAACAGATGCGCCCTGGAGTACTGTTGACTATATTTATGAGATATGATTGATTAATACATTCTCAATCTTACATCTACAGCTCAGACTATTCAAAATATATATAATATCTAGAGATGCTGTTTTGGAATAATGAGAATAGGACGGTTTATTAAAACAATAATATTACTCATCCCTAACAATTAATTTTGGAGATGAGCATACCTGTTATCGTTTTCTTCTCCTCTTAATTCCTTTTACCTGCTAGGGTGTCGGATATTTTGTTGCGTTGGCGTCTATTCTCTTCTTTCATGCTTTTACATTTCTCAACATCAATTTAGTTTCTGTGTAGTTCATCCCTCTGGTTGTATCTGCTTCTATAATTTCATGTATTAAACTTATTCTTGGTCGTTCTCTCTATAGTTTCTTTACTCTTTTAGTTTCTAATATTATCTTTGGTCATGTTTCGTCTCCCATCATCTGTATGTGCTCAAACTATTCCAATTATTTTCTCCATTTTTCTTTCTATTATGTTTCTCAGTACAAAAAAATTATCTGATATCTGTCTTTGTTTCTGGGAGACCCTTTATTCTTCTTTTAGGGTTTTCTCAATTTTGCTTCTTAATTTATCCTCTAGTATACTATTCTACTAGTCTGCTATTCTTTTGATATTTTATTTTACTTCAATGATTTATTACATATATGATCCAGAACTAGTCTATAGTATCTTCGTCCATCCTTATTGTCATTTCTGGTTCTATTCCATCTTCCCCTCCAGCTTTTCTGTTTTTAATTATTCTTTTTGTTGCTTCGATGACTTCTTCTTTTTCTGTTCTTCATGTCCCGTTCACGTGAGCTTGATGTGCCATTTGATCTCATGCTTGTTTCTTCTTCTACTTTAAATTTACAAGAGTAATACTACACTTTCCCCACTTTTATCATTTTGTGTGTTCTATGGTATATTTTGTTACTAACATCTTTTGTGCCGTATATTTCTGTCTTTTTTAGCCAACTAATAGATATTTTCTTTGTTCAAAATTTTGTATGTTTTTCTTGTTCCAAAATGATCTACTGTCATTCATTTTTATAACCTTCATCTAAGCTGTTCCCAAATTCTTCACAGGATTGTCGTCTCGCATCCCTTCCTACCGTCTGGGCAATACATATTGGTTTTGCTGTTATGTAGTTCTTTGTCCCTTGGATCCTATGTTTGCATGTATCTTTTCGTGCTTCATTTTTATCAGTGATAGTCACTTTTATTCAGTTTGGTTTGTTTTCGGTTTTCCTAATAATTATTATTTAAGAATAACATAGAATTATTTTGCTGATCCGTTTATTACTTCCGTTAATTTTTTCCAGTTTTCATGTAATGAGCACTCTGGTTTAATATTTTCGTATTTCTGCAGTATCTTCTTTATTTTATTTTGGTAGATGTTTCTTATTTTGTCTATATTTAACTGTCTACTATCTTGTTATACTCGAAATTCTCTAACTCGATATCTGTGTTATCTAAATCGATATCGATATTCTCTATATCGAAGTCTATGGTGGGTGTTCACTTGTGTTTGAATCATTACTTTGAATTCATTTATTATCGTGTTTTTGAATACATTTTTCCAATTTTTACAATTTTTATTACGTCAGCCTTTTTGGTATCCTGATCCTGATACTAAAAGAGATTTTAATTTATATTGGAATCAAACATATATAGTATTCGATTTTGGAAGTATATCAAAGTAATATTTCATAAGTTCCATAAAACCTGAATCTCATCTTAATTTTAGCAGGGAAACTACCCCAATTCTCCACGTGCTTGATGACTATAAGTTATTTAATGGGTACCATTCCATTTTGTTTTAATTGCTCGTCTAATTTTGATTGCAGGAAAGCTGTTCATACCCTCACCAGTCATCGTTTTCTTCCTGCATTTATCTATTTCACTTTTCGACATTGACATTGGTCAACTCATAATTACTCCATGGTGGAAATTCCAAAGCGTAACAAGATACGAATCTTAACGATTATTCTGAAGTGACAAGTTCGCATAAAGTTTTAGGGGAGTTTTATTTTATTTTTACGGGACATCTTTAAAGAATAATCGCACAAAAGAAAAATATAAGAGTAATAAAAAATGCAATTCTTTATAGATACAGTGATTCACAAAACTAAAAACACATTTTTGAGAAAGATGTTACTCAAAAAGATTCACGGGCTTTTAATGTTTTTTAAATACAATAATTTATATTAGCCATGCCGCTAGATTTAAAATGTCTCAAGTTATCCTTAATAATGCTCCTTAATTAGTAACTTGACTAAAGTAAAAAATGTCTCTTTAGAGAAATGGTGAAACGACAGGAATGTTATATGTAACTTGATAACACGTATATTAAAAAAAATTCTACCTTTCCTTCTTTTTTTCTTACTTTCTTTCCTTCTCCCCTTCATTTTACCCTATTAGGGTGTCGGATTTGGCTAGCTATTATAATATTTCCATTCACCCATATCATCCGTCCTTTTCTATTTCCGGCCATTATTTTCAATTCCTCGAGTGATTTTTGTTTAACTTGCTACTACTAACTACTACATGCTGTATCCATTTTTTTCTTGGATTGATTCTTTTTCTTTTTACGATGTTCTTTGCTTCCGAACTTTCCTTGTAATTCTGTTGGGCTGCTTTCTCATCAGACGCTCAAATCAGTTCATTTGTCTCTTTGCTATTTTATTCATTATTGGTTCCTTGTTGGCCATTCTCCTAAGAGTCTCGCTATCTATCCCATTTTGGCTTTCCAATTATTCTTCTTAGCTGCCTCATCTCCATTGCATTTATCCTGCTCCTAGGCTTTCCAGAATTGTCCATTTTTACTTGCATATAACACAGCGTTATCACTATCGTGTTATATAGGGTGTCCCAAAAGTAGCGGAACGGTCAAATATTTCTCGAAATAAACATGGTATCGAAAAACTGAAAAATACGTTTTCAGTAAATTTCAAAAATCTATCGAGTGCCAAAAACACGACCCCCATTCCACCCCCTAGAGGTGGGGCGGGTAACTTTAAAATCTTAAATAGAGACCCCAAGTTTTTATTTCAGATTTTGATTCCTTACGTAAAAGTAAGTAACTTTTATTCGAGAAATTTTTTTGAACTATAGATGGCGCTTTAATCGAAAAAATCATTTATCCTGATGTCATAGGTAAATAATAGAAACGGTCTAATATCTCGAGAAATACACTTCCAAAGGGAAAACAAAAAAATACGTATTTAATATTTTTCAAAAACCTATCGAATGCACCAAACACGAACCCCCACTTCACAACCTGGAGGTGGGGTGGGAGGTAACTCTAAAATCTTAAATAGTAACCCCCATTTTTTATTGCAGATTTGGATTCGCCATGAAAAATTAAGCAACATTTGTTTAAAACAATTTTTAGAATTGTTGATAGATGGCGCTAATAAATAGTTTTTTTCCAACTATAGCGGTATTCTAAAATTCTAGAAAATATTTTAAACAAATGTTGCTCAATTTTTCATGATTAATCCAAATCTGCAATAAAAAATATAGGTTGCCATTTAACATTTTAAAGTTAACCCCCATCCCACTTCTAGGGGGTGGGGTAGAGGGTCATGTTTGGTGTTATTCGATAGGTTTTTGAAAAATATTAAACACGTATTTTTTGGTTTTTACAATAAATTGTTTTTTCCGATTATAGCGCCATCTATCCACAATTCTTAAAATGTCTCAAATAAAAGTTATTTACTTTTACATAAGGAATCAAACGGAGTCTGCTGTTAGTAATATGTCGTCAGCATGCATTAAGGAATACCGGTTGTAATCTATGATATACTATTATTATCTGTAGTTGATTGGTTCTTATGCTAGTATTTTTATCAACTCGTTCATTACTATAATAGCAAAATGCTGAGACTACCTCGTTGTTTAATACCTCTCTTGTAATTAAATTAAAATATAATACAGAAAATTAAATAATATAAAACCCCTTGGAAGCAGAGTTCTCTGCGCCGCTAGGAGAACGCTCCAATAATGCGTCGCAGACTAATTATGTGAAACGTGGTCATTTTGTACCCTAAAACCGAGTAAGGTATGACAAAAAAGAAAATAATCGTTTCGTTTTGATTCAATTCGAGTCTCTTGCCATCCTCTGACACCTGGTGTTTCGGAATCTATCCTTTGTCAAAGAGGCTTTGCAAGTAGACTGAATTGGACCATAACGAAACGAAGAAGAAGTGCAAATATTAAAATATTTGCACCGGAGTATAGTTAGACTGTCCTCTAACGGGGAATGATGTAATGAGTAAAAAATAATTTCGACCACGAATCAAGTAATCTGTTAACCGAGGTACACAGTACCAAGCGGCGCCGCTAGGAGAACACTCCAATAATGCGTCGCAGATTACTTATATGAAACGTGGTCATTTTGTACCCTAAAACTGAATAAGGTATGACAAAAAAGAAAATAAACGTTTCGTTTTGATTTAATTCGAGTCTCTTGCCATCCTCTGAGACCTGACTGGCAAGAGACTCGAATTGAATCAAAACGAAACTATTATTTTCTTTTTCATTTTCTTTTAATTATATTTTTAGCCAAAAAGATCTGACGTTTCGATTTCCACTCCGGAAATCGTTTTCAAAAGAGTAATAAAACATATTATGTAACTGCTAAGACGTTGAGGTTATGTTTTCCCAACAACTTCTTGGGGGTTATATTTTTTTTAATACACTTTGTTAGAAATGTTCAATTATATTTTTAGGTTAATTAGAAAATGTAAATATAAAATTTAAACACAATAATAAACCATAAAATTAAGACGAAAGCTGTAAGGAATCTGCGAACTAGAAAAATATTGCAATGTGTAATATGTGTATCCCGTAGGATACGAAACAACAAAAATAAAAATATAAAACAAAATAACGATAATTTAAATAAAAAAGACAAAAATATAAAAATCTGAACTTAAAAAAAAATAACTAATATTATAAATATTATAAAAAATTAAAAACCAAAACAAAAAAAAAACGAATCAAAATATGAAAAGAAAAAATGATACATTTTTTAGTTTACATTCACTACTAACTAGTTGCTGTCCGTTCTTTGATAAATGAAGCCTAAATAATATTCACTTATAATCTGTGACTCTCTACTCTTATTAATTGAACTAGTTGAAATAAGAAAGCCGTATTAAATTGATTGATCCTAATAGCGAAGGGTTGTTCTTCAGGCTCGTTGCCCTCGACCCCAAAAGTTACATCCGCATCTGTTGAATAAAATATGGATAGGAGGTTTCTACACAATCATATATTTAACCATATTTAACTATATGCGGATTATCCGCTTTATTAATATCTAATACCGTTCGCATTTTGTGCTCGCCAATTCGTACACATCTGGTATCATGGTTCAATTGCATGATAAATCGGTGTATGGAAACGCTAATGTTAATATTCCTATATAAAATAGAACGATTTCATCGGGTTTCAGTATTGATTTTATCAAATTTTAAACATGACTTGACTCGAATACATTAATTATAAACTGTTTAATATTATAATCTGCATATACCAGCACGAAAAACGAGCACACCAAAATGTTTGAGTTATTTAATTACTTTTTGTGTTTTAAAAATATATTATAAAATACAAGTTGAACTGCTTTTTATAGAATTTCAGCAAGCATTTGATACAATAAAAAGATCAAAATTAAAGGTAGCTCTGAACGAAATGGGAATACAAAACAAGTTAAGACGATTAATAAAAATGACAATAAGCAGAACTGTAGTAAGTATAAAAACTCAAGCCGGAGGAACAGAGGAGTTTGTCATAAATAAAGGGGTTAGACAAGGAGATTCATTATCAGCAACTCTGCCTTGCTCTGGAATAGGTCGTCAGGAATATCAACAAAAGTACCCTCAGAACGAGATAGGACAAATAATAGATATTGTGCCAATAACAAAAAATAGAAAAACAATGGAAAGAATGTTAAACGAAATGGTAACAGAAGGAAAAGTAATAGACTAAAAATAGACCAAGAAAAACGAAAATTGTGATATTTGATAAAAACTTTGCAAACAAAAAGTTAGAGGAGGAGAATATATTTTTGAAGAAGTCGAAAAATTTAACTTTTTGGGAATATTAATAACAAACAATGGGGAAAGAGAACAGAACTCAAATAAGGTTATGGTTATGGTACATCGGGGCAGGGCCCACTTGTGATTAGTGTTGCCCAAAATTGGTCTTGGTCTTGCAGTCTTGGTCTTGTTCTTGCGTTTTCGCAAGACCAAGACCTCCTAATTTTAGCAAGACCAAGACCAAGACTTACCGTGCAAGACTTAAGCAAGAACAAGACTAAGCCTGCGAGACTCTTGCGTCTTGCAGTTAGAACTGAGGGTCGTTTTAGGGAGTAAAATATAAGTTCGGCTTTATTCTTAGATACTCTATGCGAAACAAAAAAAAATTCTTTTTGAAAATTGGATTTATGCGCATTACCAACAATACCATAAACATACACAGTGAATCAAAATATCCATTAAAGAGACACTTGACACATTTGACATGTAATCAGAGGTCATTATTATAATTTAAAGATAAAATATTTTGTATATTCTTTCCCAGCAGCCGACTTCTTCGCTCTGAATATATAAGTAATTAATTTTTTTCATTATTATTTTCCTAGGAATCCAAACATCAGAGATTTTATCGGTATTATACATATTTATTATAGTAAGACTATTATGTATTGTTTATGCTGACTGTGCTATGAGGTCACTCGGCTAAACAAAATTTGCCGAAACAGCTCGGCTATTATTTAAAAGTATCATAAGATAATGATACGAGACAACAAAACAAAAGTACAGTGATAATGCCGGATATCGTGTAAAAAAAATACCGAAATATTATTTTAACGATATACATTTCTCCAAGAAATTAACGCACCACCATAAACGGGTCATTTTTAATGTCTCAAATTTCCTAAACCTGTTATCCGAGTTAAGTGATTTTTTTAATATGTTGTCTTATTCTTTATAAATATGTATTGCTGTAATAATATTGCTGCTAGACAGGTCAATTATTATTGTCATTGTATACCGGGTGTACTAATCAAACTGTGGTGTTTCTCACTCTGTGGAATATTCTAGCATTATGCTAATTTATTATTCAAGTATGCAATAGCATACTGAAATTATAACCCAACTATAGCCTCAAATTTTCTTAGCATTAGGTTTTTTTATTCATTCACTTTTATTGAATAATAAAAAAGTTAGGTACTTTTTTATCTAGCTATGTTTTTCATTAATACAGGATGTTTTTAAATAAGTATGGCAAACTTTAATAGGTACCTAATTCTGCACAAAAAAGTAATGACAGTTTGCTTCATAAACGTTTACTTTATAAATGCTTCGTTTCCCAAATAGGGGGTGTTGAAATTTTTCTTACAAACTGACGATTTATTTATTGCTCTAAAACCGGTTGAGATATGCAAATAAAATTTTGTGGGTTTTAAGAGGTAGTTTTAACTTTAGTTAGTTAGAACATGCAGGTATCACTTAGATCGTTAGTTCAAACCCCATCCGGTGTCAGTTGTATAGATATTTATTAATTTGGCTAGTCTTTACTAAGGCTGTGATATTCAAGCTTAAAATGTATTCAAGCTTAAATTGTTCTAAGATATGCAATAGGCTAATGGGCAACTGCGAGACTTGCAAGATTTTTGCTGCAAGACCAAGACCAAGACCAAGACCGGGAGCGCAATACCAAGACCAAGACCAAGACCAAGACCAGGTGTACTGGCGCAAGACCAAGACCAAGACTGTCTAAGTCTCGTCTTGGTCTTGCATTTGGGCAATACTACTTGTGAGCCCTTCAGACACTTGGACATCCTACGACGGGTCCATTGATCACCCCCATCTTACGGACCAGGTCCATGAGAACCTAGTCTTCGGCGTTTATGGGGCCCAGGCTGCACCGAGCTTCCATGCTAGTCCCCAGAAACCTTATGACCTCACAGAAAGCCACAAGTCTCTTAAAAGACAACTCCCTCACCTGGCTCGGCTGCATAGATGCCGATCCCAGGATCTGCCACCTCCGATAGGCCAATGCCGGGCACCCCCAGAGGACATGTGAGGAGGTTTCCTCCTCCTCATTACATAGACGGCACCGTGAGCCAACCGCCAGTCCAAGCAGATGAAGGTGCCGTCGGAGTCTACAGTGGCCGGTGAGCATACTGACCACCAGGGAACATATTCTACGATCCAGAAGAAGCAGTTGGGTTGTAAGACATTTTAATGGCCCACTACGTGGAGCCTGGCCTGTCTCATACCTCCACAACTGGCCCAGGAGTGCTGGGACCTCCGCAAAAGAAGCTCCCTGAGACTACCCCGACCAGTACTGAAAGGCTCTCCAATTACAGGTTCGGGTCGCACAGGCAGAGAGGATGAGCCCCGTCTTGCCAGGGCGTCAGCTCGTTCGTTACCTTCCACACCTGTGTGTCCCGGTATCCTTACCAACCTAACCCTGTTGGTTATAGCAACGTCATCCAGAGCTCTCTTGCAGGCAAGATCCAGGTTAGAGGTGATCTTGGGCGCTTCCAAAGCCCTTAGCGCTGCCTGGCTGCCGGAGCAGATAGAGATGTTCCTTCCTGAGCAAGCCATATCTGTAATCTCTTGAGCACATGCCAGAATCGCAAAGATCTCGGCCTGAAAGACTGATGCATGAGAGCCGAGAGGCTGGCTAGGATCAAATTCTACTCCGCAACCCTACACTCCAGCACCTGCCCGCTTGTCTGTTCCAGACCCATCTGTGAACCAGGTGAGCCCACTCCGACTGAGTAGTGTAGGTTCTCGTTCTACCCATTCATCCCGGTCAGGAAATTGAACCAAGAAGGAGGATGAGAACTCAAATTGAGGGGACATGCTGTCCTGTACTATAGAAATTGTAACAATTAGAAATGGGGTGGAAGAAGAATTCGAGTAGGATGAATACTACTTTTTAAAAGAAAGGGGTCTGAAGACAAATTAGGGGATATTTCTAAAAGCTACTTGCTACGGCAGCTCATGGTTGCGCGGTGGCGGGTCATAGGTTGGTTTAAGGAACTAGGGAGTATCAACTACTATCACCAAATTAAATAAGAGTACTTACACAGGTATCCTAGGGTGTTTACGTAGAAATGATCCTGGATATATTTTGTTTAAGGGCGCCTTACCAGGAGTTTCTTTGAGACAATCCAATATTTTTATAAATATACTCTACAATATTTTTAAATGTGTGGTTAAAATTTTGCCAATAGGTAGTTATAAATAAACAGGACAAATATAGTTAAATATTGATTGAAAACTTTTGCTGTCAAACAACAAAACAAACATTAGATTTTATAGGTTACATTGGCGATATTTAATTACCTGTGACTAAAATATATCTACTTTCTATAAAATAGATATGGTGCACCAAAAAATAAGCAAATTTATTGTTTTATTGACTTGATATCTGACACACTTAAGACATAATATATAACATTTATATTATTAAAAGGGAAAAATGTTTATTTTTACTGAAACTTGAAAATGGCAACTGTCAGTTACGTCACTTGTCAAATATCATTCCAAAAATATTTATATGTCCCAATTAATTTTTATATGGTTAAATCACAATTTTGATTTAACAATCATTTTTATAATGATGGAAGCAAATATTTTTTGATCCAATCAAAAGTTCATTTATTATATTTTTATATTTTAAATTCAAAAAAAATATTTATATTCATCAAAAAAATTACTTTAATCCTTGAATCCAAATTATATAATTAAAATAGTCACTATACTGAAACTTTGAAAATATTCATCTGTCACAACATTACTTCACCATAGGAAAGTTTTGACAGATCACTCATACGTCACCATACGTCACTCGACGGATGACTGGAAAATTCCACTGCTATGGTGGATATAAGGTATTATACCATAACAAACAGGAAAATGCTAATTTACCTCTAGTTTTCTAATCCAGGAAACTTAGATTTAATCCATTACCATGTAACCATAACCAATATTATTATAACCAGCTATAAAGGTTTCATAACAGCTCACCGGCTTCACAAAGAATTAGATACGCCATACCATAAGTTTACAAAAGCGTATAATCCAATAATTCACTAATCAACAGAACTGCTACAGTATCAAATGATCAAACCATTAAATATCTTCACCAAAGAACTTTAATAGACCCCAAATTTAACTTGGAAATTCTTTTGTGGAACAAAAATCTGCCGGTTAGAATCTAACTTTTTGACATGTTTATCGGTCAAAAACTATTTTGAGAATCCTCATTCTTTGCGATTCTCTCTAAATATTCCTACCCATGTCGTACCAACTTTGTATTTTCGTTCGTCGTAGCCAATCACGACTAACGATTTTTACGCGACATTTGAACAGGCCACCCGTGTTGAGCTGCCCCCCCCCCCCACTTGCAAAAATTAAAAAACAAATAGCCCTGATTTATTAGCTATTTATGAGCTCTCATATTCCGCAAACTAAAAATTTTGAGCTCGTTCCACTGAGCAGGAATTTAATACCCTAGTGGGGGGGGGGGGGGCTGAGTCAGCCCCCCCCCCCACTACTTAAAAATAGGAATATTGAATCGGTTTTTGCGGCAGAATTACGAGCTATTTATGAGCTCTTGAAATTATATACTTTCGATTTTTGAGCTCATCCCCTTCACCCCCAAACAACCCTTTAATTGATTTAACTTAAGAGAAAGATGCTGAGAAAACTTAAAATATATCGTATTGCGGATATAATTCATATAGCTTATATACTCTAAGAATAAACTATTAAATCAAGAGCATTTCGATTATTGAGCTACAACCCCTTCGCAAGAAAACCACCCTATCTTCCCGGCTTAAGAGAAAGTTTTACTTAAAATGCATTAAACTAATTATTTGGCGACTACATATCATTTAATAATTTATAACCTTCCAAATTACGCGCATTTAGATCAGTAAATTGCAATTTATTTTGTATAGTGCAGTCACTGAAGGTAAAAATCAACGATTACCTTCAATTTCGGTGAACCTTCATCGATTTTCACAAAAATTGGTCAGTAGTTAGAGGATACGTCAAGAAACAAAGGTGACATGGTACCACCTTGCGCCTTTACCCTGAGGGTGGATACCGCCCCTTCTCGGGGGTGAAAATTATTTTATAAAAAATAAATGCACAAATCAATAAAAGAACAAATTAAAAGCAAAATTCATTATATAAAGTTAATAAAATAAGTCAATACTTTTTAAGTTATTAAAGATCAAAGATTTTAATTATTTGTGAAAAAATGCATGTTTTGGAGAGGTTTTTTGTAAATCACTGAAAAACTTTAAGTTTTTACAAAAAAGTTAATAATAGTTTAATTCGTATAGCTTATATTCTAAGAATAAACTCTTAAATCACGCGTCTTTCGATTATAGAGCTACAACCCCTTCGCAAGAAAACGACCCCATATTCCCGGCTTAAGAGAGAGTTGTTCTTAAAATAATTTAAATTAATTATTTTTCGACTACATATCGTTTAATAATTTATGAGCTTGCAAAATATACGCATCTCAATTATTGAATTGCCATTTTCTTTCTATAGTGCAGTCACTGAAGGTAAAAATCAACTATTACCTTCGATTTCGGTAAATCGCCATTTATTTTCACGAATTGACAATAACAACTTGGGGTTTTAGCCTGGGGTATATGTCACCCCTTCTCGGGAGTGAAAATTACTTTATTAAAAATAACCCCACAAATCGAGAGAGGGACAAATTGTAAGCAAAATTTGTTATATAATGTGATTAAAATAAATCAATACTTTTTGAGTTATTAAAGATCAAATATTTTAATTTTTGGAAAGAAAATGCATGCTTTAGAGCGATTTTTCATAAATGACTCAAAAACTGTAAGTTTTTACAAAAAAGTTTTCATCACTAAAATTGAAGCTAATAAAAAATATAATAAATTGCTTACTTGAAAAACCCTTTAATGTTAATTTAAAATAAGTTATTGGTAATTAAATGTATATTTTTTTCCGCGACTGTTCAAATCTAAGTGTTCAAGCTTAAATAACGGGAAAGAGATGCATTTTATAACACTTAGGTACTAAATACTTGTCGAAGTACTTAGAAATACCTATGAAAAATAAGATCCAGAAAAAGTTGATAGTATCAAAATCCGCTCAAAAATTTTCGTGAAAATGAATGGAGATTTACCGAAATCGAAGGTCATAGTTGATTTTTACCTTCAGTGATTGCACTATAGAAAGAAAATGGCAATTCAATAATTGAGATGCGTATATTTTGCGAGCTCATAAATTATTAAACAATATATAGTCGACAAATAATTAATTTAAATTATTTTAATTACAACCCTCTCTTAAGCCGGGAATATGGGATGGTTTTCTTGCGAAGGGGTTGTAGTTCAATAATCGAGGGGCGCGTGATTTTAGAGTTTATTTTTAGAATATAAGATATACGAATTAAACTACTATTAACTTTTTTGTAAAAACTTACAGTTTTTTAGTGATTTACAAAAAACCTCTTCAAAACATGCATTTTTTTCACAAATAATTAAAATCTTTGATCTTTAATAACTTAAAAAGTATTTACTATTTTATTAACTTTATATAATAAATTTTGCTTTTAATTTGTTCTTTTATTGATTTGTGCAGTTATTTTTTATAAAATAATTTTCCCCCCGAGAAGGAGCGGTATCCACCCTCAGGGTAAAGGCGCAAGGTGGTACCATGTCACCTTTGTTTCTTGAAGTATCCTCTAACCACTGACCAATTTTCGTGAAAATCGATGAAGGTTCACCGAAATTGAAGGTAATCGTTTATTTTTACCTTCAGTGACTGCACTATACAAAATAAATTGCAATTTACTGATCTAAATGCGCGTAATTTGGAAGCTTATAAATTATTAAATGATATGTAGTCGCCAAATAATTAGTTTAACGCATTTTAAGTACAACTTTCTCTTAAGCCGGGAAGATAGGGTGGTTTTCTGGCGAAGGGGTTGTAGCTCAATAATCGAAATGCTCTTGATATAATAGTTTATTCTTAGAGTATATAAGCTATAGGAATTATATTCGCAATACGATATATTTTAAGTTTTCTCAGCATCTTTCTCTTAAGTTAAATCAATTAAAGGGTTGTTTGGGGGTGAAGGGGATGAGCTCAAAAATCGAAACTATATAATTTCAAGAGCTCATAAATAGCTCGTAATTCTGCCGCAAAAACCGATTCAATATTCCTATTTTTAAGTAGTGGGGGGGGCTGACTCAGCCCCCCCCCACTAGGGTATTAAATTCCTGCTCAGTGGAACGAGCTCAAAATTTTTAGTTTGCGGAATATGAGAGCTCATAAATAGCTCATAAATCAGGGCTATTTGTTTTTTAATTTTTGCAAGTGGGGGGGGCCAGCTCAACACGGGTGAACAACCCAATGACTGCTTTCTGATTCTGTCACTAGAATATTCTAAATGACAAGAAACGCAAATTTTCCCTACAAGAAGAACGCATGGCAAATTACCTCGATTTCCAAAACACGCATTTCTTCTTAGAATGTAACGGCGTATTTAATATTGTGAAAGAGTTCAGGGGCGGGTTAGAAATTTTTATTCGACTTGAATTTCTATAAAGAACTGACAATATTTGGATTTACTTAGAAAGGGATTGTAAAAACTATATAAATTATAATATTTATATTTCCGCTGGTTTTATAAAAGTTATAACAGCTTCCTCCGAAAAGAGAAAACTCGGATAAAATATTCAGTTTTCGATAAACTACAACAAGAAATCAACCATGATTCCTTGAGTGAGGCAAAACAATCACATCAAAAAAAAATTATTATTATTTTTTTTAGATGATGGCAAGTGGGGATTAAATTAAACAAACAACAAACGTTAGGGATTGGGCTAGCGTACCATCGATCGCCAGACTCTTTAAAGTCGAGTAGACTAACATGTTCAATGACTCTAAAATTAACTGTAGGTGACAAGAGTTTCTGTGTCTTGGGGAAGAAAATAAAGCTTATGCCCTGTGTGGACCTCGCTGACATTTACAACAGTAACACAAGTGATATATATATATTATATAATATATCATATAATATATACCATATACCAGAGCAGACACAGCCTCATCACCTCGTTGCCTAACCGGGAGCGGTTTTCAAAAACTAAAAAAAAATCATTCGAGCTCTAGGCTCAGCAGATAGGCATCTGCTTTATTTGAGCTCTAGGCTCAGCAGATAGGCATCTGCTTCAACTCCACTAAACGCCTAGCGAGTTTCAGGGAATTTTTATCAGCAACGGTTCAGCAAAAGTGAGGATTTAGAATCTCCATTCTAAATACCTCAATAAGACAGAATGTACTCATTTGTCTCAAGTCGAGATCGGTAACTTTACGTTAAACAACGTCTCACAGGGAATATACTCACTTCAACAACTAGACCAAAACCAAATAGGACTAAAAAAGGGTATGAAACAACAAGGACTAAAAAACGACATACCAAAGTCAAAGAGGATGTCAATTTCTTATCAAGACTAAGGAAAATAAAAAAAATAAGAGGAACTGAGAATAGGAGATCAGGACTAAGGGGATGACATATTATCTTCATCAGATACAAAAGGTTTTAAGTCTTTAACATGCCATTTACCAAGATCAGAACCGTTTAAATCAGAGAGACGATACACTACTGGTGACAACTTTTCACGGACTGTAGCTTCAATGTACCTCGGTCCTAGTTTAGAGATAAACATGTTAGCTGCATTAGACAGGACTTTTTTCCTTTTCCATACTTTATCTCCTACTTGGAATTGGACTTCTCTTCTTCGTAAGTTGTAACTTCTAGTGTTACGTTCATATCCTTTTCGAAGATTAGCCCTGACCTTTTCGAAGACTTGACTTAATCCTTTTACTTCTGAATCGTACATATCACGGTTACCAGGAATAATTTCTAGATCTTGGTTCCATTGATCTTTTTGATCAATACCATAGTAATTTCCACGTAGGGGAACATGACGGCCATAATTAAGGAAAGCTGGGGTATATCCAGTTACTTCATGCTTTGCGGTGTTAATAGCTTGTCTGATCTTTGCTAAATTCTTGTCCCAGTCTACGTGGTTTTTTACATACATACGGATTGCTGTTCCAATAGTTTTATTATTCCTTTCCACAAAATTACATTGTGGTGCATACACGGGGCTAAACCATATTTTTTGAACATTATACCTACTACAGAGATCAATTAGAAGAGGGTTGTTCAGATTTGAGGCATTATCACAAATCACATACTGGGGAACACCAAACATCAGGAAGACATTATCTTCCAAAAATTCAACTACACTCTTAGCTGTAGCCTTCTTCAAAGGATGGACTAAGGTATATTTACTAAACCAATCAGCAACCACTAATAACCACGTATAACCTTTTTTAGAACGAACAAGAGGACCTATCAGATCAGTGGCAACTACCTGCCAGGGGAATTGAGCTTCTCTCTGCTTACCCATTTTACCTAATGGAGCATGATTTGTTGTTTTCTGAGCACCACATACTCTACATGATCTGACAAACTTAAGCACATCACAACGCATTTTGGGCCAATAGTACCTTTCTTGAATACGGGACAAAGTTTTATAGAATCCAAAATGAGCACATGTAGGTGGCTCATGACAAGACTGAATAACGTCTAGTCTTTGGGGTTTGGGTACTAAAATTTTCCATTCAACATCATTAGTCTTGAAAGAATTTGGGGATGGGGCATACTTGTAGATAAAATCATTTTCCACTTTCCATTGTGGAAAATTATCAGGAGAACGGAGTATCTTCGATCTTAAATCATCGAACCAAGGGTCTATTCTATCAATATCTATTTTTAGATAATTAACATTTTGGGTATCATTGGTATGGGCTTGGGATAAAGCATCAGGGACTAAATGGGATGTTCCTTTTCTATGAATTAATTCAAAGGTATGTTGTCTTAGGCGCATAGCCCACCTGGCTAATTTGCCTGTAGGATTGGACAGTTTATAAATGAATGGTGGTCTGTAATGACCGAAAACTTAACTCCTTCAATATAACCTCGAAATTTCTCGATAGCGAAGATCACTGCGAGGCATTCTCGCTCTGTAACTGAATAATTTCTTTCAGTTTGGGAAAGAGACCTACTAGCATAAGCTATAACTTTTTCTTCACCATCAATAGTTTGAGTCATGACACCACCAAGACCAGTGTCAGATGCATCACATTGCACAACAAAAGGAAGTTTGAAATTGGGTTGGGCTAAGATAGGGGCAGAAATTAGGAGTTCTTTAATTTTCAAAAAAGCATTTTCAGCTTCATTTGTCCAAACTACTGGTTGTTTTTTCTTTCGATGACCTTTAAGGAAGTCATTAATAGGGGAGGCTAAACTGCAAAAATCTTTAATGAGACGACGATACCAGGAACACATATTAATCTTTTAATTTCAGTAGAAGTAGATGGCCTAGGATAATTAACCATAGCTAAGATTTTTTCAGAATCTACTTTAAGGGAATTGTTACCAACTACATAACCAAGATACTTCAATTCAGATTTAAAAAAAACACACTTATCGATGTTAATGGTCAGGTTTGCTTCTTTAAATTTATCTCTTATTGTTTTCAACAATTGGATATGTTCTTCAAAAGATGGGGTACATACTATGATGTCATCTAAATAACAGAATATATAGGGTTCAAATTCAGGTCCAAAGATAGCATCAACTAATCTTTGTTGAATCTGTGCACTATTACACAAACCAAAGTGAACAGAAGTGAATTGAAAAGAACCTCTACCAGAAACATTAAAGGCTGTCTTTTTCCTAGAGTCAGGATGCAGCGGGATTTTGCCAAAAAGCTTTTCTAAGTAGCGAAAGAATTCTGTCTATTTGGGGCAAAGGATATGTATCATGAACAGTGACTTCATTCAATGAACGACCATCAAAACAAAACCTATATTCACCTGACTTTTTCTTTACTAATAATACAGGACTTGACCATGGGGATTGGGCTGGTTCGATTACTCCTAATCGTAACATATCTTCTAACTCTTTATGTAGTATTTTATTCATGTACGGGGATAAAGGATATTGTCTTTTCTTAAATGGCTTTGCATCACCAGTGTCAATAACCATTTCAATTTTATTGGTTCTTCCAATATATTTAGAACTAGAAATTTCCTCAAAAGAAGCGACTATTGAATTTACTAAATTCTTTTCGGTGGGAGAAAATGAGTCTACAGAATACAAAGTTTCTGTTTTGTCTTCCTTTTGGGAAGAATGCCATGTTCTATCTCTAAAATTCAACAATACCGAAAATTTATGCATAAAGTTACTTCCTAAAATAAAACTACGGGGAACGGAGGGTACTACAAGAAATTTTACCATTTGGGAAACACCATCCGCCTCAATTGGAAGATCAATATTACCAACTACGGATTTATGAGAACCATCTGCTAAGCAGACGTGTTTACAAGGAATAGAATTATAATTAATTCCTTGGGAATTCAAAAATTTAATTCCAGTGGCACCTACTACGGATGTAGTGCAACCACTGTCTAAAAGAGCGATAAAAATTTTAGAAAAGACAGAAATACTAGTATGAGGACGTTTATCACGATCTTTTTCAAAAAGAGGGTTAAGTCTGCTTCGGGAAGGTTTGTCGGGCTTAACTCTAACTGGAGTGCAATTGCTGACTGGCTGCACACTACCTAGTTTTTTTTGACACTTACAGGAGGAAGTGCTCACACCTCGCTGACCACAACGAGAACAAAATATTTCTCTGTATCTACAATCGCGAGAAAGATGATTGGGCTTACCACAAAAACAACAAAAAATTTTTCTAGGGTTTCTTTGTGTTTGGTAGGGAGGGGATTTCATCAAAGGAGATGGATAAGAAGAAGACTGATTTCTGTGAGGTGGATAAGAAGACTGATATCTTTCTGGTGGATAAGAAGACTGATGTCTTTCTGGTGGATAAGAAGACTGATGTCTTTCTGGTGGATAAGAAGAAGATTGATGTCTTTCATCAGTATTTACTGGAGGATTGGGTCTCTCATTTCTCTGTATCTTCTAATGAGATACCAGCAAGACCTTTTCTAGTTTGAAGCAGAGGCAAAACATTTTGCTCCAAACGTTTAACAGTAGAGACTAAAATTTCTACAGTGGGAAAATCTTGAAGGGCTATTAGTGGAATATAATCCACTAAAATATTTTTTCTTAAGATTTTAACTCGTTGGGCTTCAGATGGGTGCTCTTCCAAACTTCTAAAGAGATTCTCCATGATTGAGGAATAAATAGTGATCGACTCAGACTTTTTTTGTTTTCGACTTTTAATATCGTCGAAGAGATTATCATTATAATCTGGGGGTAGGAAAGCAGTTTTGAGTAGGGTTATCAACTCATTCCAACTATTAACTGTATTTCTAACACTTCTATACCACATAGCAGCGTTTCCGTCAAATAAGTCAAAAGCTGATCGAAACAGGACATCATGAGAAATATTTCTGGACCTAGCAGAATCTCTTATTTTTTCTAAAAATGTGGGAAGGGCTTTACTTTCACAATTAAATTTGATATTTAAATCAGAAACTCTAACAGAAGTTGAAACTTGTATAATAGGGGCCGAAACTGAACTAATAGGGGCAACAGGGACTGAAGTTGTATCACTAGTCGATGGGATGGACATATTATCGGATGTCTCTTCCTTTTCCAAGACATCTCCTGTCAACATCAATAAATCCATTTAATAGTTTTCAATAACCTTTTTTACTTTTTCACCTACATTGTCAGGGAAATTTTCTAATCTGAAATCCAGATGACTGGACCTTGTTTTGAAACGAGCAAAGTCAGCCTTTGTTGACTGTGCATCCATCGTTTTTGCAATATTTTGCAAATCTTTGAGTACTACCTGGACTGCAGGTGACTCTTTATCAGGTTCGACTACATTTTTAGTAAAATCGATGGCAGATGAGGTAGTCTCTTTACTTAACTGACCTCTCAATAACTTACGTTTTTCCTCAACGTTTTTATTTTGTACCTTAAAACCTCTTATGAAAAGTTCATAAGATAACTCTTCTGTTTTCAGATCATTTACCTGGGTAGACTTCATTTTTTTTAAATTGGGGTGAAAGTAACACACAAGGGAAAGACAAAAGGGAATAGTAGAAAGTATGACTTTCAACAAAGGACCGTTTCTATTTATCAAACGAAAGCAAACGTCACCTGTCCAACGCGACCGGATCCCAAATCACCAGCCTTGTCACAGCTTCTGCTCTTGGCATACAATCATTCAGTAAATAAAAGAGGGGTCAATGAACTATTTGTCGAAAATTCACACTCACGTACTAACAGGGAAAAACAGACTCAAAAATTTTAGACACAACAGGGATATTCAAACACAAACAATATTGAAACTTGCTTCTAGAATGAGCTTACACAGGAAACACCAACAATGGTTCTTGTTCCGATAATTAATGGAAATGTTCCTAGACAACTAAGCACGCTTCCTCTATCACGAGTATTACACTTGTGATCTATTCTGGTACAAGAAGGGAAATACAAATATTAATCGGACTGACTAACTCCTTTACTTTACGGGTAGGCTCCGACTAATTCACAGATAGGCTCCAAATAATTTACATGTAGGCTCCAACTAACCTTTGGTATCCTTATGACACTGACAAAGCTATATTAGTTGAGAAAAAAATAATGGGACTAAAAGCTCAAACGGAAACTACCAGACTATAAACATATACTCAAACGACAAACAAAAAATCACAAAATCAAGTTATTCTGTAAAAAATTGTCAATCAATTATGAATAAATGCACAAATATAACAATAATGTTATACTTTTTAAATAGTTTCAATATTAAAATGTTCAACACTACTTATATAGACTACCTGTCTATATTATACTCATAAATATTTTAAAAAAATTTAAATAATGCTTTCACCATGGGTACTGTATCAACATCTACCATAAATACATACATAAAAATAATGTTAATACACTACAATGAGTACATATTTACACCTATTAAAAAAGTTATACCACTTCGTAACGTTAAAAAAATGTGGGGGCTCTTTCTAAGCTACCGACATAAATTTTAGAGTTTTGGGCTAAACTACGTTAGGATACCGATGTGATAGTATAATCGGTCTCAATTCTGGGGCAAAAAAATAATTTAAGTTGAAAAACAGTTGGGGCTAGCTAAAAAAAAGTAAACTGTTTGGGAACAACTTAATGATAGGACTGGGGATGAAAACAGACAGATTTGTAGCTTGCTACGTTGAGTGCTATTTGTAGCCCCACGTTGGGCGCCATTTGTAACAATTAGAAATGGGGTGGAAGAAGAATTCAAGTAGGATGAATACTACTTTTTAAAAGAAAGGGGTCTGAAGACAAATTAGGGGATATTTCTAAAAGCTACTTGCTACTCATGGTTGTGCGGTGGCGGGTCATAGGTTGGTTTAAGGAACTAGGGAGTATCAACTACTATCATCAAATTAAATAAGAGTACTTACACAGATATCCTAAGGTGTTTACATAGAAATGATCCTGGATATATTTTGTTTAAGGGCGCCTTACCAGGAGTTTCTTTGAGACAATCCAATATTTTTATAAATATACTCCAAAATATTTTTAAATGTGTGGTTAAAATTTTGCCAATAGGTAGTTATAAATAAACAGGACAAATATAGTTAAATATTTATTGAAAACTTTTCCTGTCAAACAACAAAACAAACATAAGATTTTGTATGTTATATTGGCGATATTTAATTACCTGTGACTAAAATATATCTACTTTCTATAAAATAGATATGGTGCACCAAAAAATAAGCAAATTTATTGTTTTATTGACTTGATATCTGACACACTTAAGACATAATATTATTAAATTATTTATACTATTAAACATTTATATTATTAAAAGGGAAAAATGTTTATTTTTACTGAAACTTGAAAATAACAACTGTCAGTTACGTCACTTGTCAAATATCATTCCAAAAATATTTATGTCTCAATTAATTTTTATATGGTTAAATCACAATTTTGATTTAACAATCATTTTTATAATGATGGAAGCAAATATCTTTCTGATCCAATCAAAAGTTCATTTATTCTATTTTTATATTTTAAATTCAAAAAAAATATTTATATTCATCAAAAAAATTACTTTAATCCTTGAATCCAAATTTTATAATTAAAATAGTCACTATACCTGAAACTTTGAAAATATTCATCTGTCACAACATTACTTCACCATAGGAAAGTTTTGACAGATCACTCATACATCACCATACGTCACTCGACGGATTACTGGAAAATTCCACTGCTATGGTGGATATAAGGTATTATACCATAACAAACAGGAAAATGCTAATTTACCTCTAGTTTTCTAATCCAGGAAACTTAGGTTTACATGTAACCATAACCAATATTATTATAACCAGCTATAAAGGTTTCATAACAGCTCACCGGCTTCACAAAGAATTAGATACGCCATACCATAAGTTTACAAAAGCGTATAATCCAATAATTCACTAATCAACAGAACTGCTACACTATCAAATGATCAAACCATTAAATATCTTCACCAAAAGAACTTTAATAGATCCCAAATTTAACTTGGAAATTCTTTTGTGGAACAAAAAACTGCCGGTTAGAATCTAACTTTTTGACATGTTTATCGGTCAAAAACTATTTTGAGAATCCTCGATCTTTGCGATTCTCTCTAAATATTCCTACCCATGTCGTACCAACTTCGTATTTTCGTTCGTCGTAGCCAATCACGACTAACGATTTTTACGCGACATTTGAACAGGCCAATGACTGCTTTCTGATTCTGTCACTAGAATATTCTAAACGACAAGAAACGCAAATTTTCCCTACAAGAAGAACGCATGGCAAATTACCTCGATTTCCAAAACACGCATTTCTTCTTAGAATGTTACGGCGTATTTAATATTGTGAAACAGTTCAGGGGCGGGTTAGAAATTTTTATTCGACTTGAATTTCTATAAAGAACTGACAAAAATATTTGGATTTACTTAGAAAGGGATTGTAAAAACTATATAAATTAATATATTTATATTTCCGCTGGTTTTATAAATGTTATAAAATCACAGGACAACACTCGATAGCCTGTCTCCAAATGTCACAATGGCTCATCCGGCCATTCGTTGCCAACCAGTATCTAGAGCAGTTGAGACGATAGGCTGCCATCATGGCCTCGTGGTCTACAATGAGATGTAGAGGAGGTAAATTCAGCAGAACCTGGAGAGCTGCTGTGGGAGTGGTCCTCATGGCCGCTAAGATGCCAACGCATGCCAACCGCTGTAGATGAGTCAGCTGGGCCTTGATTGAAGACAGTCTAGCAAATAAGACCTACCATGCAAATAAAAAATTACTAAAAAATAAATAACTGCGCAAGAAATCGAAAACGGAAGTATACAAAACAATAATTCGAACGACAATAATGTATGTAGCAGAAACCCCTGGCATGACATAAAAACAAGAGGAAAACCTTAGAATACAAAAAAGAGAGCAATATTAGGACCAATAAAAATAAATGAAAATGAATTTAGACAAAAAACGCACCTTGAGCTACTGGAGAAATTAAGCAAGATATATTAAATCATAATTTACAATGTATAAACTTTGGAAATCATGATTTGGGATTTACAATATATATATACATTGTAAATTATGATTCGGTAGTGCTCCTAGTAGCATTTAACGTGTCTTGGCTTGTTTATTTCTACTGCATCTTCATTGTAAATTTAGTATAGGACATTTATGGAGATCAGGATCATTTACGTCAATATTCTCAATATTGGAATGGACAAAAGCTGCCAAAAGAAGTTCGTGAAAGACTAAGATCCACATGATTACAAGAAGTAATAAATGACCCCAACAGGGCGGGTATACGACAATGTAAAGACAAAACCGGAGATAAGAAACAGTGAAGAAAAATAACTGAGAAAATTAAATAAAGAAAATGTGGACTGATCTATCTCGTAGCATCGATATAGAGAGCTTAAGTGGCGTAACCCATAAAGGGTTGTTTAGCCACTATAGGTATATATCTAATACCGTACGTATTTTGCGTTCGCCAATTTGAACGCACCTGGTATCATGGATAAATTGCATGATCAATCGGATATGGAAACGCTAATGTTAATATTCCTATATAAATTGCAACGATTTCATCGGGTTTCGGTATTGATTTTGTTAAATTTTTAACATGACTTGATTTGAGTACATTAATTATAATTTGTTTAACATTATATTCTGCATTTACCAGCACGAAAAACGAGCACACCGAAATGTTTTAGTTATTTAATAATTTGTGTTTTAAAAATATATATAAAATGGAAGTTAAATTGCTTTTCATAGATTTTCAGCAAGCATTTGATACAATAAAAAGATCAAAATTAATGGCAGCTCTGAAAGAAATGGGAATACAAAACAAATTATGACGATTAATAAAAATGACAATGAGCAGAACTGTATTGGGTATAAAAACTCAAACCGGAGACACAGAGGAATTTGTCATAAATAAACGGGTTAGACAAGGAGATTCGTTATCAGCAACTCTGTTTAATTTTCCCTGGAATACAGGAATATCAAGAAAGATATCCTCAGGTCATTGACCATGAAATTATTTCCTATATATAGTGCGAAAGGAACAAAGGGTTCAAAGAAAGAAAATCTGTGTAATGTACCTCTCGTTATTTAAAGAGCCTCAACATAGACACCAAATCTGTACTTACTCTCAAGGAAAGTCCACCCCAAAATATCACAGAGCGTCCATTAAACAACCTCGTCTCTCTTAAGGCCGTATGACACTATGCATTCTCTTGTATCATTTCTAATATCGTTTCTGATATGTCAAAAAAATGTATAGTGTCATACACAGATACAAGAAACGATATCAGAAACGATACAAGAATTTGTGTCAGACACAGTTTCTTGTACAAGAACTGCGCCAATTTGTGCGCAAAAAGCAAAAACGTAAACCCTGATGGTAAAACATCTAAATGTCATAATGGCGGCTGAAAATGGGATTGTATGATTTATGTCTTGATGAATTTATTTGTGTTTTTGTAGGTATTGGTTAAAAATTTTTTATTGATACTTAACATATGGACTACTGTTCCACTAATAACCATATAATTTAGCTTCTAGTAAAGTTCAAACTATGACTTTGGCTTTCATTGTGTTGCATAATTTTTTATATACAATATAAAATACAATACAAATACAAGTTCCTATTTGGATCAAACTGAAGATAATTCTAATGCAAATATTTTAGCACAAGTATCAAAATAAAATAAAAACAAACAAAAATCAACCTTATCAAACAGTTAACGTAAAAATTCTGGTTAACATTAAATGTTATATTTGTTTTTAAATTTTATAAAATCCTTACAATCAGCTGTAGACGCAGTACTACCATACCAATGTAAAGTGACACAGGGTGGCGAACAAAATTTCGACCAATCATGTGCCGAATTACATACAGGGTGAGTCACCACTAACGGGAAGGAAGATTAGAGCGAAATGGTAAGAGCTTTGAAAAAAATTTTAAATCAATAGTTTGTAAGTTGACGAAAGCTACATTTTAAAATTATTTATATACAGGGTGTCCCAATAAATGGCGGTGTATCAAAGTTTTATTTTTTCTTATGGAACACCCTATATTTTATTGCATTTTTTAATTGTCCGCAAAAAATAAGACCTGTACCTATGTACCTATTTACAGAGTGTTCCGAGTTATGTTGACTTTTCTTAAAACGTAGAGTTTTAAAAAAGGCTTATTCTCAAGTAGGTAATTTAAGAAATTATAAAAAAATTACTTTTACATCTACGTAGTTGGATATTGGTTAAATGTATTCCATGATTGATTATTACACATTTATTTACAGGGTGTTCATAATTTACAGTTTCACTATTGGATTATTCACTGTGTCATATATGATGCTTATTTTTAATGGAACACCATGTATATTAGTAAACAGTTATACTAAACAAATTTACCTCTTTCGAATAGTGTATGATGTCCTATACCTAAGCCCCCGTATTTATAGTCAGTACTCAAGACCGATCTCGAGATCGGTCTCAGCCAAGACGATCTTACATCGACGTCGTGCTCAAGACCACGTTCTGTTTTATAAACGAGTCTTCGGCTTTTCTCGGCCAAGATTGATCTCGAGGCTGGAAAATTAGGGATTTTAAGCAATTTTGACATATAACACCAACTAAAAACGATATTCTGTCAATCGTCAAGTCAAATATATTTGCAATGTTTTTATAGATGTAATTTGTTTTTTGAAAATAAATTATTACAATGTTTTGAGTTAAATAAAGTCTATTTTATTGGTGGAAAGTTTACATTTTTATTTTTATAAATCAATAACATGCTATTTTTTCAAATGTTAATGACCTCTCATAATTTCTTTTCATTATGAGGTAAAGGATTTATTTTCTTTGTGGTAAAGGATTGCATATTAAAGGAAAGTATAAATATATTCTTTGATATTACCCCAGTATAACAGAATATTGTGATATTATTACTTTATTCTTGGTTGGGAGTAATGGGTTTTAATGAAATATTCAAAGTACCTACTAAGAGAAAACAATGGGAGATATTCTTTATTTCTTACTGAGAGAAAGCAAATAAAACTCTGGTACTTCCTAGTAATACCTGCCTTTTTATTAATGGTGTAAGCTTTCTTCTATGTTTATAGACTTCATCTGACTTAAAACAAATAAGAAACCATGACAAGTGGAACTTATATATAAATGCAATTTACTAGTTTCATGGAAATAAGCCACAATTTAAGTTTGAAATTAAATTTATTTAATGTTTAAATTCTTAAAAACAGATCACATATTATATTTTTTTTGTGACGGATATTCTTGAGTTAAAGTTGATTTTATGTAATTGAATTAACAATCTTTCAATCAAATCGTCCCAGGAATGCAACTCATAAATATCTTAGCGATATTGTTTTAAAGTCATCTACTCTAAAATGTATAAATATATGTCTGAATTGTCAATATGTATGAGTCAGATAAAATTAAATTATTAGAAAAAGTTTCTATCAAGCAACAACAATATTGATATAAAATATTAACAATATTACCCAAATAACAGCACAAAAATAAATATATCCTTTCCATTTCTAGTGGGCATTAACGCTCCCCCTCCAATTCTACCAATTCTACACTTCTCTATCATCCAAATCTCCTTACTGCTTCGAACAACTTTTTTCATGGTCTTTCTCTTTTTTTTCCTCCAAAAGTAATGTCTTACATGTCGCTCTTACATTCAGGTAATGTTGACCTAGCCACCTGACTTTCCATAGCTATTATTTTTTGCCAGTCCTAACTCTAGAACTAGAAGTCTACCAGAACTGCCAGCCCCTACCAGAACTAGATGTCTATTTTCATTTCATCTTTCTTATTTTTTGTTTCAAGTGTCACAAGCATACAATGCCACTAGTCAAATAACTGCTTCATATACGTATTTGCATTATAGCTGTCCTACATACATTTCTGACCTCAATCATATACCATCGATCTGCTTTCTCTTAGTAGTATCTTTTCTATTTCCTTTTCTTCTTCCCATTTATCAATTATTGCCACTCCTAAATACTTGAATTGGCTGACATTTTCAATTTTGTAAGCCTTTGTTACTGTTTTTAGTGTGAAAAATTTATTCTATTTTATCTCTTCACACATTTCAATACACTTTATATTTTGTTTTTGTTTCATTTATAGACATGCAATTTTCTTGCTTCACCTCTCAAGTTTCTAAACAACTTCAGTTTTTTTTCTTAAGAGGACTATGTCATCTGCATAAATAATAGTATACTGTGATGAATGAGCTAATAACTGGCAAAATGACACGAAAGATGGAACACGTCATATGTTGTCAAATAAAAGGAAATGAAACTATTAGAGGTATACAATTATCAATAGTAACCTATAAATTTACATTACATAATTTCCCACCTTTAGATGTCTGTGACAGTAATCATACTCCTCGGATACGTCTAAAGGTGGAAAACTATGTAATGTAAATTTATAGGTTCCTATCGATAATTTTACATCTCTTTTTATTTCACAACATATGTTTTCCATTTTTTTGCACTATTTTGCTGGTTATTAGAGTGCTCATCACAGTATTGCTGTTTACATGCCTGGACCTCGGAGGTAATCTACATATGTCGACATGGTGTTTTTTTTTTAGTTTCTTTAATCCACTTATTTTATTAGTTGGATTATAAAAATTGGTTATCTATTATCATTAAAATATAGTCATATTGTCTTTCAACTAATTATGGGATATATAAGATTTTTATTAACATTTTAAGTGCTCTAAACTTTGTTGCAAACACACGCTAAACACAGTTGCGCGAAATGACATAGTGTAGTTTACCCCGAGGTCCCGATGTGTAATTAATTTTATAAAATATTTGGTAAGGAAAGGTTTGTCAAATAAATACTTATTTAAAAAGAGGGAAACTCATACTCATTTATTTTAAAATAAAATATAAAAAATACATATTAAGAAATAAAATAAAAAATAATATATCTAACATAATACAGATTCAATAATGTATTCTCAGAATAAATAAACAAATTCCAGTTGAATGTATAAAAAGAGAAAGACAGAAGATAACTATATATTTATATTCCAAAAATATATGGTGAAAGTACAAGAGTAGAGTACATTTGACTTACACCACTTTTGCTCTCAGGGGCTCATTTATATCTATTGAATAACCTACTATTTATTTAGCAATTATCAATAAATACCTAGCTGTAATAGTGGGGTAAGTAGATAGTGTCTGCATGCATACCCACTGTCATATATTCCTATTAATAATCCTGGATTCCAAGAGCTAAAATTCCATTTTAGCTCTTAATGCTCTTAGATCAAATATTGAATGACTTGATAACTTTGTTGAACAACAATATACATAATCTCTCTTCTAGTACCTACAATTATTATTCATTTACATATGTCTTTACAGTATCTGTACATTTGGAAAATGAGCAACCTCATAAAAACTGGTTATATTCCCATAAGTAGCATAAAATCTTTGATGTTTAAGTTAATGATAATGCCATGATGAACTTCAATATTGTAACACTCCATTGTATTTTAGATATATTTTTATCATGAATGTAAATATTATATCGCTTTTGTATACTTCCCGGGCGATTCGCTTCTTCAATATTATCAATAATCTCTAAAAATTCTTCCATTTCTTCATACAGTTTTATTGTAATTAGAAAAACAAAAAAATGTACATTGGAACTGAAATGCAAAAAATTATTATTCAAAATTCAAACCAAAACAAACAAAGTTAGGTTAGAAACGCAGTCTCGAGGTAGGTCGATCGAGGACTTGAGATTCGGCTGTCATTTTACACTTCCCAAGACAGCGTCGGGTCTCGAGATCAATTTATAAAACACAAATTTGGTTCAAGGTCGGTCTTGAGCATCGACGCTGTCTTGAGACTCGACTATAAAATACGGGCCTAAGTCTCATAGTTTTTGCGTAATTTACAATTATTTAAATTCTTAATCTGTAAATCGATTTTAAAACAATTTATGATAGTACGGTCTCGTAATTATCTTATAATTAATGTATTCCATGATTGATTATTACCCATTTATTTACAGGGTGTTCACAATTTACAGTTTCATTATTGGATTATTAAATGTGTCACATGATACTCATTTTAAATAGAACACCGTATACCTATTAATAACTCATTATACTAAACACAGGTTCCTCTTTCGAATGGTATATGGATGTTCTATAACTAGGAGTCATAGTTTTTGCGTAATTTACAATTATCTCAAACGGTAAATCGATGTTAAAAATATTTATTTTAGAGTCACTCTCGATTTTTAAACCCATCATCTTAGCATAGTTGGTATAAACGAGTGTAGTTGTAAATAAAAATGTAAACGTTGAGTTGCTGATTTGTAAAATAAATTTTTCATTATTAAAAATAATTAAATACATAACGAAACAAAGAATTTTATTAAAACAAATACATAAATAATACAAAATGAACCACGACTTACTAACACTGATGTTTATATTTTTGACAATTACCAGACCGTACTGTCATAAAATGACAATGTCATACAATGACATTAATAATTAACTACATCTTTTGTTTTAAAATCGATTTACAGATTAAGAATTTAAATAATTGCAAATTACGCAAAAACTATGAGACCTAGGTATAGGATATCCATACACCCTTCGAAAGAGCTCAATCTGTTTAGTATAATTATGTATTAATATACATGTTGTTCTATTTAAAATAAGCATAAAATGACATATTGAATAATCCAATAATGAAACTGTAAATTTTGAACACTCTGTTAATTAATGCGTAATAATCAATAATGGAATACATTCAATCAGTATCCAACCATTTAAATGTAAAATAATTTTTTATAATTCTTAAATATATTGATAATACGCCTTCTTTTAAAACGTTAAGATTTAAGAAACGTTAACATAACTCAACACTCGTACATAGTTATAAGGAAGCCTTATAAAACTATACTTTATTTTTTACGGACAACTAAAAAATGCAATAAAATACAGGGTGTTCCATAAGAAAAGATATAACTTTGATACGTCGCCATTTATTGGGACACCCTGTATATTTCAAAATAATTTTAAAATGTAGCTTTTATCAACTTACAAACTACTAATTTAAAAATTTTTACAAATCTTTTACCATTTCGCTGTAATCTTCCGTCCCGTTAGTGGTGACTCACCCTGTATAATTTTCGCTACAAGAACTTGCATAGTGTCATACAGGGCACAAATGTACGTACAAAAAACGATACAAGAAAATGTATATAACTTTCTAATATCAGAAACGATATAAGAAATGATACAAGAAAATACATAGTGTCATCTAGCGTTACCAGGTGTCCCGATTTGCGCGGGACGTCCCGATTTTCAGGGATCTGGGGACGCTTTGTACCTGATCGGGACACTAAATGTCCCGATTTTCACCCACGAAAACCAATTTCAGGAGGATTTGCAATGAACTATATTATAAAAACAAGGCACTCAACTCACAAAATAAATAATTTACATCTACGATTTTTTTTGTAATTTCGTCTGATTGTTATTATTCTGTAGGATTAAATACAGACTATAGAAACACCTTGTAGTCCGATACCGTGTAATTTTCAGGATCAACTCCGAATTGCATGAGCATTTGGACGGCTTGTGCCGTTGGTTTAAAACCGCGCGTTTAAAATAAGTCCGGAGATGGATAAATTGACTATTTCTATTAAGCAATTATAGTTCTATAGAATTTTAACTTATTTTAACTTACAATTTTAACTTAGTTAATACTTTTCGAGTTATTTAGGATTGAAAATGTTTAATTTTCGACAAAAAAATCACCTTTTCAGGCGATTTTCACAAATAACTCAAAAAGTAAGTATTTGATCGAAAAAATATTCTTAGCAAAAATGGGAGCATAATATAGAAAAATGAAAAAAAATGTGAACTCGTCAAGTCTATAGACCCAGCAAAAGCAAAGTTGTAGATCATGAAAAATAAGTTCTTATTCGTCAAATTCCAAATAAAATATTTCAACGTGAAATAACCAAGAAATGACGCACTTTTCGGGAAAAACCATTAAAACTTTTTTAGTAAAGCTTTATTTTTAAGTTTTAAAAAAGTTTCTAGCATCAAAACTAAGCGAGTTATGCTCAAAATCAAGTTGACTCCTTTTGTTTTGGTAAAAAAATCGTGAAAATCTCCCCCTACTAAGCACCCAAAATGAAATTAATCGTTACCGCTTTACAAACAATTTACTTTACTTATGTATTTTTTACATGATTGAAAGGGCCAGAACGAGTCACTAATCACGAGTGTATGCAAAATATAAACAGCCATATTTTAACCAATTTTTGTCTTACAGAAAAACAAAATGAATCTACATATATTTATAAAAGCAAAACCTACCCACTTTTTATTCCTTGAGATTTTTAGTATTAATAATACTTTTAAGTTATGTATTTTGAGAAAAGGGCATTTTCCAATGTTTTAGGAAATTTTTTTTTACTATAAAACCAATTTTTTTTAAAACTAAGCAGTAAGCACTCCCAACCGGTAAATCTTACAGATCGTATAAACAATACACATATAAAGTAAATTGTAAAGCGGTAACGATTAATTTTATTTATGGTGCTAAATAGGAGGAGCACGATTTTTTTTACCAAAAAAAGGAGCCATCTTTAATGCTAGAGACTTTTATATAAAACAAAATTTAAAAATTTTTAATAGGTTTTGCCCGAAAATTGCTTAATTTTTTGGTTATTTCAAGTTGAAAAATTCGATTTGGAATTTAACGAATAAGAACGTATTTTTGATGAGCTACAACTTTGCTTTTATTGGTTTTATAGACTTTCTGAACATAATTTTTTTTTG